>NC_064811.1:132991807-133164066 GCF_023721935.1 Panthera uncia | reverse complement strand
ATATAGATATATATAGATATATATATAGATATATATAGATATATATATAGATATATATAGATATATGGTGTACAAACACACACACACACACACACACACACACACACACATACACACACACACTGGAGTATTACTCGGCAATCAAAAAGAATGAAATCTTGCCATTTGCAACTAAATGGATGGAACTGGAGGGTATTATGCTAAGTGCAGTTAGTCAGTCAGAGAAAGACAAATATATAACTTCACTCAGATGAGACTTTAAGAGACAAACAGATGAACATAGGGAAGGGAAACAAAACTAATATAAAAACAGGGAGGGGGACAAAACATAAGAGACTCTTAAATATGGAGAACAAACAGAGGGTTACTGGAGGGGTTGTGGGAGGGGGGATGGGCTAAATGGGTAAGGGGCATTAAGGAATCTACTCCTGAAATCACGGTTGCACCATGTGCTAACTAACTTGGATGTAAGTTATAAAAAATAAATTATAGAAAAAAAAGAAACCTCAAGAGATGTGTTCAACAGAAGTAAAAAAAAGAGAGAGAGATACTGTACTAATCAGTTGTTACCTGTTTCTATGGAGATGCTGAATTAGTTTTTGAATCAGTCTTTCATGAATTCACCTGTAAAACAAATTAAAAAAAACCATCTTTTTGATTCTGCATTTCACTAGATTTAACACCACATGCAGCATGACTGTCCAAATAAATTGTGATGGATTTCATTAATAAATTAAGATGAGAAGCATCAGTTTATTTTAGGTGAATATTTTATGACATTATATGTACACTAATAGCTATAAGAGAAAAGGGTGGCAAAAGAATCTGTTGCTTCTCTCTTTCTTCCTTTCTTTCTCCCTCCCTTTCTTCCTTCCTTTCTTTTAATTTTGAGTAAGCTCCACACCCAATGTGGGGCTCAAACTTAAAACCCTGAGATCAAGAGTCACATGCTCTATCAACTGAGCCAGCCAGGTGCCCCTATTGCCTGTTTCTAATAAAAGTCTGTCTAGATTAAGATGATGCAATTTTTGATTACTAAAAATGAGAACAAAGATCAAAGAAGATTGTCCAATTCCTGGAAATTTTGTCAAAATGCTGATAATAAAGTTATTTATAAGTTAATTGATAAGGTCAATTTTTAGGGCATCACATGTCAGGAATCAACTGAGAAACAAAGTTATACCATGATCTTACCACTGTATACAGATTGCCACTTTTCATATTTTCTATGGAGTAATGGGATGACCTTGCATTTAAATCTTGTTTTTCTTGGGGCACCTGGCTGGCTCAGTTGGTTAAGTCCCGACTTTGGCTCAGGTTCGTGAGTTCGAGCCCTGTGTCTGGCTCTGTGCTGACAGCTCAGAGCCTGGAGCCTGCTTCAGATTCTGTGTCTCCCTCTCTCTCTGCCCCTCCCCACCTTGTACTCTGTCTTTCTCTCTCAAAAATAAACAAATATTTTTAAAAATCTTTAAACCTTGTTTTTCTTGTCCCTTCCTTTGTTTATATATTTTATACATGAATATTAAAGAGCTAGAAGGGACCAACATTTCATCTTCATCCCTGAGAAGATGACTTAAATAAATAGATCTGCTTTGTCAACACAAATAACTCTGAAGGACTTGATCAGGAATGTCCTAAAGTAAGCTTGAAGGAAAAAAAAGAAAAGGGGAAGAAAAGAAAAAGGACTAAGTAATTCCTCTGATGTTGGAATTATAATTTTGCTACTTTTTGAGATGTTATGAATGTAGCCTCCCATATCAACGTAAGTGAAAAATGCATTCAAAAACTGAAGTGAAATACTTTTTATAATCCATATCATGGTTTCCCAACCCTAGTATGGAAAACTCAGCAATGATTATAAACCAAAACACTTTTCAATAAAAATTTGCCACCTCTGTTCCCCATGCTTATTCATAAGATGTGCCATCCATTGGTTAGTTACTGGGGTAAAGTAGCCCATATAGAGAGGTCATTTATTCAGTGATAACAGATCATTTCAATGTTCATGAGAGAGTGTGGGGATTATTGGATTATTTTTTTATGTGGGAACTGGTTCTAAGATACAAGTATTTTATCAACATTCTAACTTACGCTTTCTGAAAGGAGTTTTCAGATCTGCACTTTACCACAGGCTGTATATAACCCAGCTCTTTCCTACATTATTGCCAACACACTTGCTAATTCTGTGAAGATAAGGTGAAGTGAAAAGAGCTAGACTGTTTGAGTCTGAAAAGTGGTTTAAAATACCTGCTTATTTAGAGAGAGAATCATAAAAACAGAAAGGAGCTTAGAGACTATGGACTATACTCTTCCTGCTGCTAATATCTGTCGTTTTACAGATGGGGAAAGTAAGCACACAGGATCATATTTATTTTACTTCTTGTACTTTTTTTACTCCATTCAAGAATCAAAGGCTATGTTCTTTTAATTGTATTTACCATTGATATTTAACTTCCCAGACTGACTCCCTTTTTGACTAGGAGTATAAACTGTTAGACATGTTGGTATCAATTTGCCCTGGAATTAGGTTACATTAGTTTTCTTTCTTTTGCAGCATGGAGAACAAAGCCAAGCCACTATTGATAAAATAGGACACAGATACCAAAATCCATGGTAAGCACATGCTACTACATTTTAAATTAATTAATTAGCCAATTAATTGATGTGTTTCCTTCCTAAACTAGTAACAGGGTTAATTTTTCTTTAAGTATATTAACGCTTTATTTCTTTTTATTTCAGGTACATTTCTTTGTAAAGCTATGAATTTTTATTCCTAATAAAAACACAATTTTCATGGTCTATTAAGTTTAATTAAGGGCAGGAAAGAGGGGCAGAACAGGCACAGAGTAAGCAACTATTAGAATATAGTGGAGAAAAAGAGAACCAGCCTGCAGCTATTAAGAGTAGCAAGTGGATGATAAGGTAGATTTAACTATATAAATAATGCTTTCTGTGAAATAGCAACAATATGATCTTTTTTGGTTTAAAAAAAAACCCTCATTTCATGCTGTTGGCCTAGAAACCATCATCATGGGTAACCTTGGTTAATAAATGTAATTCTACTGAAGTCACACATCCACTTGAATTCATGCTATCATAAGGCAACCTAAATTAAACATGTCCACCTCAAGGTATGTTAAATTATAGGAAAAGAGCAAAACGTAGGTTTGTCACATATAATTCAGCTTCCTAAGAGGGAAGGGATCAATCAGCATTGCTTTTATAAGACTGCAGATTCAACATGTCTTTGTTATCCTTAGATTTTTGGAGGTGAGAGTTTCTGGAGCCTGTTTCACTCATTTTTACTTGTTGAAGGATATAGCTATTATCATGTGCAAAATTAATGAGTTCCAGTCTCTTTTTGCTCTACCACAACAACATAAATTACCGAAAAGAGAAAAGCCCTCAAACCCCATGTCAAAAACCTACTAGTCACTACAACACAATCCAAGACAACAAAAGATCTCATTGGGCAATTCCTGTAATTTACAAAGCAAAACCTATGTTTAAATCCATAGAGAAATAGTTACAATTTATTTCTTGCAAAGCACACGTTCTCATTAAAATATCCACCTCACTTGTTCAGATAACATTGCAGGCATCTATCTACAAATGCTCTATCAAATATTTCTAAGCCAAAAACCTCATTAGAGTCCACTGAAAATCAAAGAAACTTCAACAAACTTTGGGGATAGAAGTATGAAAATCTGCTGTATTTATTTAAACATAGAAAACTTGTTAGAAAGTATCTAAGAGGGACACCTGGGTGGCTTAGTTGGTTGAGCATTAGACTCTTGATTTTGCCTCAGGTCATGGGATCGAAACCCACGCTGGGCTCCATGCTCAGCATGGATTTAGCTTAAGATTCTCTCTCTCCCTCTCTCTCTCTACCCCTCTTCTTTGCTTGTGCACTCTCTCTCTCTCTCTCTCTCTCTCTCTAAAATAATAAAAAAAAAGAAAAGAAAAGAAATAAAATATCTGAGAAATATTGAAGCTTTGACTACTTTCCTTGGATGAAAGAATGTTGGCTATATTCATTTTTAGGGAATATGATACGGATTATGCCAGGTCATGACATGCAAACATTTATAAGAAAAGACTATACTTAAGGAATTGTGGATTCAATTAGGAAATTGGAGATTTTATATATATATATATATACATATATATATATATATATGTATATATATATATATGTATATATATATATATATATATATATATTTGTATAAATTACAAAACCAATCTGCATATGTTAAATACTGACTGTGTAATGAAGACAATTATAATTACAAAATGATAACTAGAAAAGTTTAAAAGTTTTTAAAGTTTATTTTTATTTGACAGAGAAAAAGACAGAGCAGGGAGGGGCAGAGAGAGAGGGAAAGAGAGAATCCCAAGTAGGCTCCATGCTGTCAGCACAGAGCCCTATGGGGGGCTCAGTCCCACAAACCATGAGAACATGACCTGAGCCAAAATCAAAAGTCAGATGTTCAACCAACTGAGCCACCCAGGCACCCCTCTCATGCTTCTTAGTAACTTTTAAACATTACAAATATAATTCATGTTTGTGGCAACAAATCAATCAATATAGAGGTTTATTAAGAAAAAGTTAATAACCTGCTCTATTCCATCCAGCTCATGATAAAATATTTCATTACAAAGGATATTTATGGGATATAAAGACTTGATTTTTCTAGGGACACTACTGGGCCTGAGGGTCAGAGAGGTGTTCACCAAGTAGGTAATTATTAAGGTGACTTCGGAAAGATGAGCATAAGATCATTCCTGGCAGAGTGAACAGCATGAGCAAATCTCCAAGGTGGGAAAGACTATATCAGATTAGAACCAGGGGGGCTAGACTATGGCGATCAGTGGGAGGGAGGCAAGATGAATGTCAGATTTCATAGAACCTCGTAGCTAGGTTAGGGAATTTGGATTGTAACTTAAGAACAAAGAGAATTCATTGGCTGATTTAAAGTAGAAAGCAACATGATCTAATTTTTAAGATTACTCTGGAATGTTGGACGGCTATGTAGAGAAAGAATTGAAACTTGTAGGAAGATCAGCAAGGAGACTATTTCATAGGCCCATCTTGAGTTTTCAGTATAACTTGCAAACAAACCAAAATAAATTGTGATTATGGAGGCTATGGGGGAGGAGGAAGGATTTGAGTTTTCAAGGAAATGCAGGCTTTAAATAAATGGAAAAAAAAAAAGAAGAGGACACGGTATTTGCAGTCATCATGGGGAATAAGAATGTATTCAGCATTCTGATGAAGCAGATTTTAACATCATCTTAATTTTACAAGTGAAGAAATTGAATTTCAGAGGTTAAGTTCCATGACCAAGGGTCACAGTGCTAAATATTTCAGCCAAATTGACTGATCCCATTGATCTGGGTTGGGATCTGGGTGTGGATATTTTAAAAGGTCTCTGAGTGATTGCAATGTGCAGCCTGGGCTGAGAACCGCTAGTGAAGACTGGAGAAAAAAGGGGACTGAGCCTTGGG
Source organism: Panthera uncia (assembly GCF_023721935.1). Taxonomy (NCBI): domain Eukaryota; kingdom Metazoa; phylum Chordata; class Mammalia; order Carnivora; family Felidae; genus Panthera; species Panthera uncia. The sequence continues at coordinate 133,158,555 of NC_064811.1, read as the reverse complement.
GGGTGCCCACATTGGGGACAAGATGAATGAGAGCTACAGTAAGAGAAAGGAGCCCTGGAGGAAGGGCCCTTGAGACAATAGAAGGCTTGGAGAATTTCAAACAGAGGTGTTTAATACAAGGAAATGGAAATCCAGGAAAACAATAACAGACAAATGGTTGGAAGTTATCAGTGGTCTCAAAAAGCGCACTGAAGGAAGGGTAGGATGATTTGAGTCAACACAACCAGCACTAAAGAATTTTTGTCCAAAAGAAAAAAAAAGAAGAAGAATTTTTGTTCGCTGACATAATGGAGGCAAGTTTACTCTGTTTTTGAGACCAGAAGTCCAGTAAAGGACAATTAAAGGATTTCCTCCATTCTGAGGCATACTTTTTAAACTTTGGCTTTCTTGAAATCAGGATGTGTTTTATAATAGCTGTTTACAAATGTTGTATACAGATGTGGTGCCTCTTTTTTTTCCCTCCCACGTAAAGCTGTTATTAAATCAACGGTGTGTTATATAATTTATTGTATCCTAAAGGCCAATAAAGATATACTTTGACAAACATGAAATGAAAACCTGCCCTGTGCCAGGTGGTCAGAATTAAAGAATTAATAAGCGGGGTCCTTCCTTTCCAAAAGCTCACACACACACACACACACACACAGAGATGTAAACAGAAGATTTTAAAACAATGTACGTTGATGGAGAACAATTGCAGTAACTGTGTGTGGGCTACTTCTATTTTCCCTTCTAAATTAAAGAAAACATTCTCTTGTTTCAAATATCTTAAGTTTCTCTAGATATAGGACCCTATGGTTAACTCATTTTCATACGGTCTCTTCTATTTGCACTTGGGTGTTTTCCATTATATACATATGGTATTTCTAATTTCAACAAGAAGCATAAAAAGCACAGATAGGAAATGAAAGAATAGCTTACAGTCAGATTAAAAGAGGTCATAGGAGAATGCCCCGTAAACAGTGAACCAGTAGGGCTTTTCATTTTAAGAAGTTGCGTGAGTTCTGCGGAAGCTGCACGCCTTTACTGAAGATCGTGGGGCATGGAAATATTTTGTTTTCTTCTTCTTTTCCTTATGTTTCACACAGTGCTTGGCATGTATGGGCACTTCATTCATATTTGCTGAATCAGATATAAAAGACAAATCCTAGTTCTTATACTCCTAATAGATCAGGATCTGGTATAGATCAGGCCAGAGAAGCTGGAGGAATTCAAGCAATGAGAACTTCCTGAGAGAGATGAAATTTAAGCTGGGTTTAGAAGGAAGATTTTAGGAAAATCTCTGGCTGCCTCCTTGGGTGGATTTTTTTACTCATGCAAGTGAAAGACTTGCTGAGGTGATTATATCAACAGAATTATTCACAGGTAAATATCATTCCAGGAAGGAGCTGCTGACCTGTCTCTGACCTAACGTCATGACAAAGTTGCCTCTTTGCCAACCACAGCCCATGATATTAGCCACTTATTTGCTAATTTGTAGATTTATCTTAGGGATGGTGTCTTAATGAACACTTCAAGTTCCTGTGGACAGTAGATGGGGGTGGAGGGCAGTTGTCAAGAAGGCTGTAAATTCCAAGGTAAAGACAAGCACACATGATGTTAGCCAGGAAAAGAAGGGCAGCAAAAGTTTTAAAGGATCAGAAATAACGACAGCCTTCTCTATCTTTTCATTTACTTGGGAGTCACAGAGACACGGCTCTTTCCAGAGTGCTGTTTCTCCCGATCTGCTTTCTTATTGTCTGCCTTCTCGTAATGACAGGATTTGCTAGTCAGCACCATCCTCAAGACGTACACAGCATGGCATCGTTGAAAGAGTGCTGAGCTGAAAATCAAGAAAGCTGGTTTTGCTAGGAATTTATCCTTCCCAAGGAAATAATAAAGGAGATCACAAAGGTTTTGCTAAAAGGAAGTCCAACAGTGTTTGCAGTAATACAAAGTCAGAAACAACCTAATATCTCCCAAATAGGAGACTGTGAAGAGTTAGAAAGCAGTATCACAGTGATTAAAGCCTGGGCTCTGCAGACAGATTTCCTGAGTTCAAGTCTTAGCTTTAACACCTATTAGCTCAGACACCTTGGAAAAATTATTTAAATTATGTATGCCTCAATTTCCTAATTTACGTAATGATGGTAGCAGAATCTACTCCATTGGGTTGTTACATAGATGTATTGTTATATACATAGCACTTAAAATAACACTTGTGGGGGCACCCGGCTGGCTCAGTTGGTAGAGCATGAGACTCTTGATCTCAGGGTTGTGAGTTTGAGCTCCACATTGTGTGTAGAGATTACTTAAAAATAAAATCTGAAAAAATATAAAATACTTGGTACATGCTAAGTACTCAGTAAATAGTGTGACCATGTAACTTATCACCCAGTACAGGATACTTTTGAGAGTGAAACAGAAAACTAATCAAGTGGGTCACCTGAACAACAAACTAAACTGAACAAATCAGGCTACTCTATTAATGAATGTTTCTATTAGTTAAATAAATGAGGTACATTGAAATAATATAGCAAATGCATTTATTAGAATTCATATTATACATATTGTTAGCTAAAAACAAACAGTATAGAGATTTAGTATGGGATATAAATTCCATACTATATCTCTAAGTTAATCTCCCAAAAGTAGAACAGAAAGTCCAAGAGATGGAAACGAAAAATGGAAAAATATGAAAATAAAAAATCAATTAAAATTAAATTAGTCTAATAACTTACCAATAAGAGATCTAGAAAGAGACCAGAAAAAAAAACCAGAAGGAAATCAATAATACAAGAAAATTTCTCAGAAGGGAATAATATGAATTTCCAAATTGAAAGTTTTCATCAAAGCAAAAAAAAAAAAAATCCAAAACAAAACAAAATATAACAAGTCATGTCACTGACAAACTTGGTTATCACAGGGATGAAGAGACCATTTGAAAGCTTTGGAGAGGACAAATGGGATATATACAAATGATCAGGAATCAATAAGTTATCAGACTTCTTGACAGCAATACCAAACTCTAAAAGACAATGGGACAATGCCTTCCACATCTGACACAAAGTGACTTCCAAACTAGAATTCTATACCCAACCAAACAATCAAGAGGGAGGGTAGAAAAAATACATTCTCGGGGCACCTGGGTGGCTCAGTCAGTTAAGCTTCTGACTCCTGATTTCGGCTCAGGTCATGATCTCCTGGTTCTGGGTTCCAGCCCCCTGTTGGGCTCTGTGATGACAGGGTGGAGCCTGCTTGGGATTCTCTGTCTCCCTCTCTCTCTTTGCCCCTTCCCTGCTCTTGCACTCTCTCAAAATAAATAAATGAAACATAAAATAAATAAATAAATACATAAATACATAAATAAATAAATAAACATTTTCAGACAAGTATGTACAAAAAATAAATACACCTCAAAGCATTTTGTCCTAGGAAGCAACTGGAAAATATTATAGCAAGACAATGGGGGTATAAATCAAGAAAAGACAAAAGAAGACAACGCAAGAAATAAAAGACTCAATGCAAGAAACAAATTTCCTTTGACAGGCAAAGAGAATTCTCAAGGTGGTGTTAAAGGAACATACCAGGAATATGGTTATACAGGGCCCAGGGATCTATGAAATCAGATAGGAACACGACAAATGGAGGCTTCAGAGAGAGCGTTTATTGTATGCAAATATTAGGTTAACTTCCAAAAGAACTAAATGAGCTAAAAAGTTGTTGCTTTTGGAGAAGAGAACATTGGGCAGGGAGCAGGGAGCAGGGAGAGAAAGGGAGTATTGGTTTTACTACAAGCTTTTTAGTACTATTTGTAGGTATTATGTACATATGCCTAAATTATTTCATTAAAATTGAAAAAAATTAACACTGCATTATGCACAATGTACAAGCATTTTATTTTGATAAAAATAACAGTTAAGTAGAATAGCCAACTAGAACTTTAGCAGTTTGGGCCCTTAAGTTGAAAAAATTTCTGTCTAAAACTAGAACTTCTAGTATTAAAGAAATATTCACTGACCTGAATAAACAGGGCTTTCTGTTGACTCCGAAAGGTGTAACATGTGCCTGTATACGGCATTAGTGAGGGGATGTGTAGAAAATTGCTGGTTTTATTCCATAATGAAACAGTGCCAAAACCAGTCGTTAAACTAGCACAGACTTAATGACAGCCACTATTTTAAAATATATTGGTATATAAACGTGGGCTTTTTTTCTTGGAGCTGTTTTCCTCAAAACAGCCATAAATCTTGACAGCTTTCTATTTTTAAGGCTGTCCGTGCCTGGCCCATTGGAGGGATTTCCGTTGAGTGTTAAGTAACAATATTCTGTAACTTTTGAAATCATCAGCACCTGCTTCTGTTTCGGCCCCTTTGGTCCATTACCTAAAAGCTGTCTTTGCACTTCCTTCCACCAAGCCTCCTCCCCTCCAGCCTCCTCTTCAGCTGGGTAGAGAGGGATGTGGGGGTTTCTCATCGAAGCTGCAGGTGTTGTTAGGTCAGCACAGAACACCCGCAGCTGTCACCACTATAGCACCACACAAATAGCCGGTGCCCATTTATCTATTCAATAAATGTCCACCTGCCAACTGTGTCCCAGGCACAGTGCTGGGTCTGGGGGTTCAGGTGTGAACAAAATAGACATTATTTCCTGCCGTCTTTACATTCTATCAGGAAGGCAAGGCAGAAACAGCCTAAAACACGATGGATAATTTAATTGTAGGACGTGCCATAGGGAGGAACGCAGGATGCATGTAAATGTTTCTTATGGAATGAATTAATATTCCTCACCACAGGACAGAGCACTTACAGCAAAAGGGTAAAATGCAACCATTTTGGAAAATCTACTATTTTTGAAAGAAAAGTGAGCCAAATAAGAGATGGTGTTGTTACTCCTAAGAGGAAGCTTACTAGGCTATCACTTGATGCCCAGGTGTTCATTTCAGAATGTGGCTCTTCACAACACATTACTCTCCGTATAATTTATGAAAGATACGGGTGTCTGAAGTGTGTAAGAAAGAGGCACTATCAATTCCCTGGCCTATCATCTATAATTTCTCAGCATTTCAGATGTCAGAACTGTAGCTCTTAGAGCCTGTTCAGAAGACCAGGGTTACTGAGAGAGCAGCTGCTGGGCCCAACAACATGGTTTATGGCAATGAAATTCAAGCATGGCTTGCAAACTAATAGTAAACAGATGAGCTAAAATTTTAGGCCCAGGCAAAGAGAGTTTACGTACTGAAAAGAGTACAGAGAAACAAGAATGAGGTATGTTATAAGTGTTCAGCATGTTTTTGTTCCACTATTACCTATTCAATTTGGTAAAGCCGCAAGCATATCGCGATCATGATAATCTTAAACATTCTTACATCACCAACATTTATATAAATGGTTTACAAGAGATCAACAGTATCACTTAGCTAATATCTGTAGCACCAGATGAAGCAACAGAATAATAATCACTCAGCCCATTTAATGTGCATAACTATCATTTCTGCTTATCATTATTTCCTTTACTTTTTTATAAGCCCACTCATAATTTTAGGTTTCGGTAACTGGAAGATCAAGACTCTGCAAATGGACAGGGTTGGGCTTAATCCCCTTATCTCACATGAGAAGATGTGGATCTTATGTTGTCATAAATGTAGATGCCCTCAAACCTCAGTTTCAAGGAAAAAGGGGATAATCTATCTCATAGGGTTCTCTTGAGAATGGAGAGTACTACAATATATGTAAAATACCCAGCATGGATATGACACACAAAGGTTAGTTCCCTTCCCCATTTTAAGAAAGTCTCAAAAGGACCACAGAATCAGCCACTTTCTTAAGTCTTTCTATTCGTTTTTGAAAACTATCACCTCAAAATTAATTCTTTAAGTTTTTTTTTAATGTTTATTTTTGAGAGAGAGAGACAGAGACAGAGACAGAGCACGAGCGGCGGAGGGACAGAGAGGGGGAGACACAGAATCCAAAGCAGGCGCTGAGCCTCACGTGGGGCTCAAACTCACAAACTGTGAGATCATGACTTGAGCCGAAGTCCGATGCTTAACTGACTGAGCCACCCAGGTGCCCCAAAATTGATTAATTATAATTTTATTTTCTTCCATAAAATTTGTCAGTGAGCACTAGACTGTTTTGAGATACATTATTTGCTTTCTGCTTTAAAAAGAAAATGATCATTGGGGTGTGTGGGTGGCCCAGTAGATTACGCATCCAACTCTTCATTTTGGCTCAGGTCATGATTTTGTGGTTCATGGGTTCCAGCCCCACGTTGGATTCTGTGCTAGTCGCACAGAGCCTGCTTGGGATCCTGTCTCTCCTTCTCTCTCTGCCCCTTCCCTGCTTGTGTTCTCTCTCTCTCTCTCTCTCTCTCAAAATAAATAAACTTAAAAACTGAGAATAAACTGAGGGTTGATGGGGGGTGGGAGGGAGGGGAGGGTGGGTGATGGGCATTGAGGAGGGCACCTGTTGGAAGGAGCACTGGGTGTTGTATGGAAACCAATTTGACAATAAATTTCATATTAAAAAAATAATAAAATAAAATAACAAAATAAATAAACTTAAATTTTTGTAATAAAAAAATTATCATTAAAAATTTTTTTTCCATCTTTCTGGTAGGGAATAAAACCATTTCAAAGAATTTGAGTTTGGAAAAACTTCAGCTTTTTGTAGTGGTGAATTTAGTATCTGTGATATATCATTTATCATCAATGTTAGCATTAGGTCTGTGATGGGTACATTTCCCCAAACATTCATTGAGCACAGTGATGGGGAAGAGACCTGCAGTGCTCAGATGGGCTATTTAAAGACTAAAAACAAGGGGTACCTGGGTGGCTCAGTAGGTTAAGTGTCAACTTTGGCTCAGGTCGTGATCTCACAGTTTGTGAGTTCGAGCCCTATATAGGGCTCTGTGCTGATCATGAAGAGCCTGGAGCCTGCTTCGGATTCTGTGTCTCCTTCTCTCTCTGCCCCTACCTTGCTCATGCTTTTTCTCTCTCTCAAAAATGAATAAACAAAAAACCAAACCAAAACAAAACAAACAAATTAAAAAAAATGCTGTGAGAGTCCCTGTAGCAGGGATGTTTTGAAATTATTAATAATCAGAAGGACTTCTCTTGTTCAGCATGAATTTTAATCCAAATTAAATAGCCTCCTTGATATTCAAAGAGTAAATACACTTTTGTGACTACTTTGGTTTATAGGCTTTAATTGGACCACTCATTTATTGAGTCAATAAATCAATAAATATGTTTGGGGTACTCTACTTTCCATCAAACAGCTCACAGTGTTGTGGGGGAAATAGACATGCAGATAATTTGGAAACATGGACAGAACAAGGTTATAGCCACACAGGGGTATTATGCATATAACCCAGCACAGGGGTGAGGAGAGGAGTTACAGAAGGCTCTCTGTGGAGAAGTGTGGAAAGGTAAGGTTAGGTAATAGAGGATGAGTAGGGATGCAGGGACAGAGTGTTCTCAGAAGAGCAGACATCAGCAATAGACATTCGGAAATGATAAATAACATTGATGGATGCATAAATGCCTTAGTGCTCCTGGACCCCAAAGTGTAATGAATGGTGCAGGGGCAGGTAAAGCCAGAATTGTGGTCAGGACTTAGACTATGAAGAGTTCACTTTTTTAAAAGTTTTTATCTAAATTCCAGTTAGTTAAGATACAGTATAATATTAGTTTCAAGAGGTCACTCTTGAGTTCTGGCTTTTAGAAGATGGAGAACTCCAAGAAGCAACTTAAATTTTATCCACCTATCCTTTCTGCACAGTACCCGAAGTGGTAAAGTCAAGTTTAGATTTTGGATAGGGGATGGATATGAGGGGGCATCACTGGAGACAGGGAAGAACAGGTAGGTCTGTTAGGGCCAGGAGAATGATGGCAATCTGCAGGGATGGGAGTCAAGATGGAGAGGAGGGAACAAATTCCAGAATTAAAAAGGATGAAAATTGTCAAGACTTAGGTATCAGGTGTAGAAGATGAAAGTAATATTAGAGGCAGTGGCAACTCCCAATTTCTAGTTTGAGTGAATAATTTTTTTTTTTATTTGGGAGAGAGAGAAAGAGTGAGCAAACAGGGGAGAGGGGCAGAGAGAGAAAGAGGGAATCTTAAGCAGGCTCCATGCTTAGCATGGAGCCTGACACAGGGCTTGATCCCATGACCCTGGGATCATTACCTGAGCTGAAATCAAGAATCAGGTGCTCAGCCGAGCCACCCACAGGAACCCCATGAATGATTGGATAGTGGAGCAACTCAGACCAAGCACAGAAGGAGCATCTCCATTAAAGAGAAGAAGGTAAGGAGATGCTGAGTTCAGGTGGATGTGAAGTACCAGTGGGACATCCAGTAAGAGGCAGATAGATAAATATGTCAAACTATTTGAAAGAACTATGCCGAGGAGCTTTTTCTGTCATCATAATTATGTTGTATCTGAAAATACGTGGGTGGATGAGAGGAGAGAAGAACAGAGGAATAAAGACAGAATTTTAAGGAATTCAAACTCTGTTTAAAAAAGGAGAAGAACCATGTCCTAGAAGAAACAAAGGAGAAACAGGAGAATCAGATGTCCAAAGCGAAATAAGATGTGTATTGAACAATGTCCACTGAAGAAAGTAGACAGGAAGTCATCGGAGACCGTGGTGAGACCAGAACAAATAAAACAATTTGGGAGAAGAGGCAGGAAGAGAGGGAGGGAAGCTCAAGTAGGGTGGGTTGAGGTATGAATGGGAGATGAAGTGGAGTCAACAAGTACAAGGCAAGGTTTTGGAAAATTTGGATAAGAAAGGAAGAAAATATAAATAGTAACTAGAGGAGGTGAGGGGCCAAGTGTAGGCTTTTTTAGGATGGGAGAAACGTTATCCTAGAGAAGGCTTCACTGCCGTGGAGCAATATTCTTGGTTAAGTGGTGATGCGACTGTGGGCTCAATGGCCCAGGTCAATGTGGAGACCACAGATGAAGAGAACAACCCCCTCATTCCCAGAGACTGATAGGGTTTCCTCAACTAGGTAGTTGGGGATGTTCTTGTACATGGAAATGTGGGGTAGGCATTGATGGTGGTGGTTGAAAGAGTGTAGAGCTGATGGCCTCAGTGTTCTCCATGGAGTATTTTTTGTGTGTAGATTTTTTTATGGTGGTAGAAGATACATAACATAGAATACTATTTTAATCATTTTTAAGTGTACATTCAATGGTTCATGAAGTGTTGTGCAAGGCTCAATGAAAGTAGTGGGAATGAGATACGAGTAGGAGTCTTGAGGAAACAAGGAAGGTCTAGGACAGCTGTTGAAGACATTCACTAAGGACAACTAAAAAGCTTGCTGTCCTGTAGAGTAGTAAAGGCTCATCTGAGGTTGGAGACTACATGTTTTCATCAGCAAGGATATCCAGTGTCCCATATCCACCTTGACATAGGAGCCAAGAAAAACTGGAGTCAGGGAAACTGCCTACATTTTGGAAAAGGAAAATTGTATCTGTACCTCATAACATACAATAAGATAAATTCCAGAGGGACTAAACAATTAACCACTTTAAAAGTGAAATGTTATAGAATAAGATATACAGGAACATTCATATTATGTTTACATAGTCTGAGGGTACAGAGATGTCAGGCTGTAGCATTACGCCACAGTCGAGAGTTTAAGAGTGTACTCTTGGGGTGCCTGGGTGGCTCAGTCGGTTAAGCATCTGACTTCAGCTCAGGTCATGATCTCACAGTCTGTGAGTTCAAGCCCCACGTCAGGCTCTGTGCTGACAGCTCAGAGCCTGGAGCTTGCTTCAGATTCTGTGTCTCCCTCTCTCTCTGCCTCTCCCCTGCTCATGCTCTGTCTCTCTCTGTCTCAAAAATAAATAAAAACTTTAAAAAAAAAAAAAAAGAGTGTACTCTTCGTCACTTTACCTCCAAATGTTGCTTCATACTTACAATAGGATCCTTAGGAGCATCTTGGGTTTATACCAAATAATTTGAATTCAATTTTCAATAGTATCACCTCTGTTCCTTATTCCATCCAAACCGTGGACAACTATAGTGCCAAGTAAATAAGACAATTCCTGCCCTCAAAAAATTATCATACAGGGCGAAGAGACCCATAAACAGATAATTATACTAGAGTATATTAGGATGCAGTGATAGAATATTGAGTCAGTCAAGATTTATTGATTACATATTTGTGCCTGACTAGGTCTGGTACTGTGTTTATACACTTAACAAAGTGAAACAACAAAGTGCAAAATAGGGAGTATTTTAGAGGGTGCAACAAAAACACGTATCTGGGATACGAAACTTTGAGGGAGGATCAGGAAGGCTCCCTAAGGTCCCCTGAGCTGGAAGGATGTATAGGAGTTAGCTTCTAGAACTGCTGTTTTAAGATTCCAAGATGCTATCTCTTTAGAGATGTGGAGATCATGGTCAGATACATGACCTCAGATGTTCAGATACATGTTCAGATACATCATGTTCAGACACATCACCTTCACATGTTCAGATACATCACCTTGAAGCACATTCCCACATATTTGACAAAAACTTTTCACTTCTGGCCTCCATAGCAATGTGTAAAGATGGTAGGGTTTTTACAGAATGCTGTAGCTTGCTTTCTGTCTAGCAGCCTAAAGGCTAACTCATTAAAATTCACAGATGAATTACATGGTGGGCGGCAGAACAAATGTTTTCTACCCTGAGCCCAGCTAAGGCCTTCAAGACAGTTTCTCCCTGAATCTAAGTCACTCTTTGCAGCTGCTCAGTAGGACATGATTCAGGCTTCACCTCCTCCTCCAAATCTATCAAGACACAACCCGACCCTGGATTTTTTTGCTTTTTGTTTTTTTGTTTTTATTTTTTGGTTGTTAGCTGCATATGGTAACAAGAAAGAATAGGAAAACGATACTGGTTCCACACTTGGTTTGACTTTGGAACCATGTACATATCTTACAGGTAAGATATGTGTGTTACCTTATATCTTCCCTTTAATTTATAAAATAATTTAAATATAAAATTAAAAAAAAACTGGATGTGTACCCAGTTGATGGTTTAGCCTACAGAGAGGAAATATTCCAAGGGACTTTAAAGAGTAGTAGTTTGAGTACAGTCTCTGGTGGGGTATGTTCTAAGAACAAAAAGAACTTCAATAAGCTTGGGAGAAGTGTTGGCTGTGGTACTCTGACTGCTGTGGGATAAAGCAAATGAGCAAGAATGTGATGTTCTTATTCAATCATTACTGGGTTGGTTAATTGCCAGGATTCCTGAAGTGGCAGAAAGGAAATACAGATGTTAAGATAAAAGAGCTAAAAATCAAACTCAGAATGGGATTGGGAGCTATATATGTGCACATATGTTTGACTGTACATGTTTCTATATATTTTTTCATGGTTCAATTTGCTATGAAGGCCTAGACATAGGAACCAACTCAGTAGCTGTGAGCTCTCCTACTACCCAGATTCTACTCTTCATTTATTTATTTACTAACTTTTAAGTAAGATCCATACCTAACGTAGGGCTTGAACTCCTAACACGAAGATCAAGAGTCGCATGCTCTACCGACTGAGCCAGCAAGGTGTCCCCAGATTCTACTCTTCAGATACTTCTTCCACTAAAAGGAACTGGGGATTTTGGAATGGTTGACTCTGGATCTGGAGAAGGAAATGGAAAACATAGGCATGGTACATCACGCCATACCAGATGAGGAAGCTACCCAAAACTGCTACAGTCCTGTCTAAGGGACCTAGGAGCCAAACTTGAAGAGGATCCCATCAGCCAAAAATAGGACAACTTTAAGTAAAGGGTAGTAACCACAGTGGATTAATAGATATTATACATACATATACACATACATGAACATTTATGAGTTTATAATGGCTACTTTAAAAACTACAACAGGGGCACCTGGATGACTCAGTAGGTTAAGCATCTGACCCCTGAATTTGGCTCAGGTCATAATCTCACAGTTTGTGGGACTGAGCCCCGAGTCACACTCTGCTCACAACACAGAGCCCGCTTGGGATTCTCTCTGTCGCTCTTTCTCTGTCCCTCTCCCCCTTGAAAACATTTTTTTTTCAAAGTTTATTTGTTTGGAGAGAAAGAGAAAAATAATATGAGCAGGGGAGGGGCAGAGAGAGAGGGAGACACAGAATCCGAAGCAGGCTCCAGGCTCTGAGCTGTCAGCACGGAGCCCGACGTGGGTCTCAAACTCACAAGCCATGAGATTATGACCTAAGCCAAAGTCGGATGCTCAACCGACCAAGCCATCCAGGAGGGCCCCACCCGCCCAAATTATTTTTAAAAACATACAACAAACTGGTCATATTGGAGGATTCCAATAAATCAACTTATTATTTTAAAAATGGGTGAATAAAAGGAAATAATCAAATATTAATTTTGACTTTCTAATATTAACTGTACCACTGCAAACCAAATAGAAGTTGAGATAACTTTTTAATAAGCAATATAATCTAGCTAATAAAGAAGGAACAACAGAATTAGGACATCACATCTTTGAGAACTGTAATAAATTAATGAATCTAGGCACTGATTATCAATGGCTACCAAAATCACAAAAGAGAAACAGTCAGATATTATGTACCTCTTGATGGAAATACCACCACCTAGAAAGTTATTGTGGGCTGAACTGCCCCCCCCCCCCCCACCAAATTCATGTGTTGAAGTCCTAACCCCTAGTACCTCAAAATGTGACTATATTTGGCGATGGGGCCTTCAAAGAGGGACTTTTTATTTATTTATTTATTTATTTATTTATTTATTTAATTTATTTTTTTTTTAATGTTTATTTTTTATTTTCAGAGTGGGAGAGAGAGAGAACGTGAGCATGAGTGGGGGAGGGGCAGAAAGAGAAGAATAGAGAGAATTCCAATCAGGCTTCATGCTGTCAGCACAGAGCTCAACATAGGGCTCAATCCCACCAACTGTGAGATTATGACCTGAGCCAAAATCAAGAGTTGGAAGCTTAACTGACTGAGCCACCCAGGCATCCCTCAAAGAGATATGTAAATTAATAAGGCCATCAGTTAGTCCCTAATCCAATATGACAGATGTCCTTATAAGAGGAGATTTGAACACATACACACACACACACACACACACATACACACACACATGTGCAGGGAAGATCACGTGAAGACACAGGGAGGAGACAACCACCAAGTCAAGGAGAGAGGCCTTAGAAGAAACCAACTCTGCCAACACCATGATCTTGGACTTCTAGCCTCCAGAATAGTGAGAAAATATATTTCTATTGTTTTAGACACCCAGTCTGTGGTACTTTGTTATAGAAGCTTTAGCAAATTAATACAGCAGTCTTGCCCCCAAAACCCAACGTGACTTAGATCAAACCTCTAAATCCAACTAACAACGTACAGGAAATAAGCTGGCAGCAGAAAATGTTAAATGACATCATGGAGATGTCAGAAGAATGTATTGTGGGAAGTTTTATAGGACATGTGGCCCAGTCTCTTCAACAAATAAATAGCAAGAAAGAGAAGAGAAGGGATAGGAGAGGTGGGGGGAGGTATAGAAGGAGAAGGAGAAGAGATGAAATAGAACCTACGAATTAAGAGAAACTCAAAAGATTTATCAACCAACTGAAGGTGTCAAACTTATTTGGATTCTGTTAAAAACATACAAACAGAAGGAACTAAAATTTTGAATGCTGACTATACAGTGAAATTGTTAAAAAAATTTTTTAAGTTTCTTTTTTTTTAAAAAAACTTATTCATTTTTAAGAGAGTGAGAGACAGAGTGTGAGTGGGGGAGGGGCAGAGAGAGAGGGAGACACAGAATCTGAAACAGGCTCCAGGCTCCGAGCTGTCAGCACAAAGCCTGATGTGGGGCTCGAACTCACGAGCCACGGATGCTTAACCGACTGAGCTACCCAGGCGCTCCAAGAAAAAGAGTTTTTAAATTGTTGAGAGTCATACCAGAAAGATATGATATCTTAGAGGGGCAAGATTAGTAAGTAGGATAGAAAGGAAATAAGACTGGCTATAAATTAAAGTGTTTTAAGTTGGGTGATGGGTACCTAGGGATCTTTAAACTAATTTGTCTCTTCTTATGTATATAATATTGAAATCTCCAAAGTGACTAAAATGAAATTGTATCAATTTTATCCTTAGTTAATGAAGGTCAAGATTCACCATCTGGATAGATAAACTTGTCCAAAACTAAATTGAGTCAATACTGTTACAGTCTTCCAGCTAACCTTCACTTGGATGGCTGTCAAGCAGCTGAAATAAATGTTGCTCTCCTTCCTTTGCCTTTTGGTTCTCTGATACTCACACAAATAAGTAAGTGGTGCCCAGGAAGCACCAGCATGAAGAGAAGCCCCGGACTTGATAATCTCAGAAGTCCTTAGCTGCTGAAATTGGCAGAACTTCCTGAGTGTCGTATATAAAATCTCTCATTTCTCTAGCAACACTAGGAATTATATTCCACATTCCTAAAATGTCAATTCCTAGTCAATCCAATATGCTGCCATTTCTGGTAAGATGTGGGACAGCTGCCTCTGAGTCTATGTGCTGGAGAGACAGTCACTTCATATAAATCATTTTAAAATACTGAATGAGAGTCAATGAACACCTCTGTGTACTTCTACACCGTGGACACACTCTCGGCAACAGGAGCCTTGTGGAGTAAGCTATTCCACAAAGGAAGACAACGTGTTTGATTTCGATTGCATAACCCGTGGAACTGGAAGCCCAGCTGGCACCCAGAAGGGCAACCAGCAACGTGCTGGTGACATCACTGTGGCAAGGACAGCATTTTTCACATTCTGGAGCTCGGAGAAGACAATCTGGCAAAGTAATGAAAAAGTGTTCACTTAGGGTAATGTGAAATCTTTCTTGTTTAAATTAATTCTTTACTTCAACATAGTGGTAGAATATTTAACAAGCCTTTTGAATAAAGTGGTTTCACTTCCTATGAAGTAACACAATAAATCAAACCAAAACAATCACAATCCGAGGTCTGAAGCATATGGTGTGTGTAATTTTACAGAATTGCACCAGCCTTTGATGCTTTCCTTCTAGAAGAAAGTCTGAGAGTGGGCTTTTTCTACTTAAAAGAAAAATATTCTTACCGTTCGCGATCTCTTTCTTTTAAAAATAGCTTTTAAGCGATATTCTTATGTTTGAAATATGCTGGCAGTTTGGGAAGACTTCTCTTGTGTTTTCCCAAACACTTCTTTGGGAAGCAATTTCTTTTCTATCCTTGAGGCAGTATATGTTTCATACTAATGTGAATTACACACTTCTGTTTATACATTTAAATAATCCTATCCACTTTTGCAAAACAGTTTGTGCTCATAGATACGGAGACCTGTTTAATAAATTTGTTTTTGAATTGCTAATGACATAGAACTGTCATAGGCATTTTTGCTCTTTGGGGAAGAAGGGCACTATTAACCAAGAATAAAAGATTCAAACAAACATAAAAGCTTATCTTCTACATTTCATCATGAACGATGAACTTCATCACGAAGTGTATTGTAGTCAAATAACCTCTTAGTAATCATTCCACTCATCCAGGTACAGCAGTAAATAAGCAATTGTTTATTCATATACTAATGTCTTTGCCCTTTTGCCATGTGTCCATTTTACATAGACTGCCAGCTTTCTCTACAGTCTCCCAGAGGACCTGCTACACTACCAAACACAGACCAGGTGTTTGGTCAATAAACTCTAGCTAAGAAAACTAATAGCTAATAAGCTCTAGTTGTCTACTTGTCTAAAGACAGAATCAGCATATAGATAGCTCTGCATCTTTGATGCTATAAATTATCCCAAATTGTCCTAATCATTCAACTGAATATTACTTTGAACATGTATCTTAAATAGGTTAAGTTACAACTCAGAGGTGGCACATCAATTTTCCTAGTTTCCTGAAGACAGAACATTAAACAAGTAAGCATGACATATGCCTTCCAGATAAATCTCTATAAGCTCCTTTGAATAGGAATTACTAAAAATTAGCTTCTTTTATAAGCCTCTTTTTCTTTCCACTCAGTAGGAATCTCCTGGGCAACAATGAACCTCGGATAAATTCTATTGACGTTAAATTTTCTCCATGAATAATTGCTGAATATAATTGCACACTCATTTTGTTTGTCCAAATATGAAATATCCAGAAAATATGTTTTTAATAATCTCTATGACAGCTGTTGATCTAGGATCAAGGAAGTGTTATCCCAGAGGATTAAGTTTATGTCTTTTGAAAACAAGACACAGCATCATCCTGCATGATTCTATAGGGGCAGGGAAAGAAGATCAATGTATAAGCGATAAGGTTGGACTTAACTAAACTGACTTGCAGCACCCCAATTTCCTCAGTTCTTCCTCAAGATATATTCTCTCTAGAAGGGCCAGGTAATAACGCTTTATAGTACCTCTCCCCGACTGGGTGAACTGGAAGCCTGGTCTCTGCTTGTGGAATAAAAGGAAACAGCAAGGCAGAGTCTAAGAGAGTATTTTCTCAGGCAGCTGGTGTCTGAAATCATACGACATATGTGACTGCCTATGTCAGCAGGAACACCCACTCCATCTATGTAGAAGGCCAATTCATAAAAGGAAAAAATACAATTAAAAACATCTTTAAAGCCCTAATGGTAATTCCTTGGCAGATTCTGACTTTAGGTGGAGACTACACCATAAATTCAGAAAGATCTTTAAAAAAACAGGGGTCTTATTTTCTTGAAAATGTTCCAAAGAGAAAATAACAGAGAGAGAGACAAGGCCTGTTCTCCCAGAAAGCATAGATCATGCCAAATGATTTCTAAATGTGTTTCTCAAAAATTTCCATGTGCCATCCACGGCTGTTGAGTACTTCTGGAAATGGAAAGAGCAGAAATCAATGACCCTGTGAGAAAGCAAACATTTAAGGGAACTAGCCTGCTGAGAAAATAGGTAGTCACGCTTTTCAGTCACCATACAGATACAGCAGCAGTCTCTCCACAGGCCAGATATACACAGTTACATCATTTTATGATGCTGCAGGGAAAATGTTGAGGCCCTAAGGGGAAGTTTCCATATATTTCGCTCTTTGAAACTCAAGTGAATAACTTTCTGGGTCTATATTAGACAACCAGACTGACTCACTGGAACCTAAACAGTTAGTAATTTGTTTCTTTAACTGTGGAATCCAGAAGACCATAATTTTACCACTTATTAGAACTATTTTTAGCCAACCAGAGGGAATCCAAAAGATGTCCAAATAGTGGAAAAAGCTTTGCTCTTGGGAAAGACTGATGCTGGGTGGTCAGTCTCCAGAATAAGCAGCTACTTTGATCAGTTTAAGTAAACATATTAATTCAAGCTGGTTATTTCTCCAACATACTGAGAGTTCACTGAATCGTTGGGTCATGAATCAAAGAGGCTGCCCGGAGTTTCCTATGGGTCCAACTCTAGTTATAAAAAAGGCGGGAACCCCAAAGACTGAGCAGAGCACCACCCCTAGCAGAGCCCTGTTCTCAGCTATCCAGAGTGTTTTCTCTGGCAGAAGTGTCTAAATGAAAGTTGTTTGTCCCATCAGTTTTAGACAGTTACATAAGCGAGGCCCAGCCAGTCATTTCCTAACTTAGCCCTGAAATCTATTTTATCTTCTCAGCCCATTTCTCCGCTGTCCAGGCAGCTAGGAAAATTTTGGTCATTTCCCAAGTAACCAACAATTTTTAAGGAAAATTCAGACATGTGTTATTATAAAAATAATACATGTTCACGGCTTTTAAAATTCAAACAGCAAAAGAGAGAGTATGAATTTAAAATCAATTCCACCTCATTCCAAACCCTCCATCACGGACCGTCACAGACCCTCCCGCTGGAGGTAACTACAAAGCTATTTCTTTGTATCTTTATACAAGTGAACAAAATGGACCAAAAACACGTTCTAGGTCAGGAACTCTGCTAGACATTGGAAACACACAAAAGTAAGAAACAGTTCCTTCCTTTTACTTGCAGATTTACTGAGAGTGAGAGTCACCATGACGACACCAGCATAATAGGTATACCACGTAGTATGGGGAACAAAGTAGGTCATGACTGTGGCCCACTGTGGAAGGTCAGGCCTTGTAGAAGATGTAACACGAGCTACATTATGAAGGCGTGGGAAATAAAAAGGAGAACGTGGAAGTGGAGCTAGGAAAGGAACCTCAGCCACAAGGAATTGCATAAGCAAAGGCATGATGTGTTGAGGTGTGGCTAAAACGGGCTACTGGTTCAGGGGTGCGGTGGGAGGCAAGACTGGAAATGCAGGACAGGGGCCAGATTGTGTACCGTTTCAAATGCCATAACCAAAGATTTTACGCTTAATTCTGGAGGCAACAAACTGTTGTTTTTATGTTTTCAAGTAAGAAAGTGATATAATCAAATCTGTGTGTTAGAAAGAATACCTGGCACATGATGAGCGTAGAAAACTGTTTGCTGAATGGATGGAGTGGAGAAAGGGGAGGCCGAAGGAAGGAAGACTGGTGATATTGTAATCATCGCAATGAAGGGAGCCAGAATTATAGAGGTGGGCATGGCGAGATGGTTTAGAGAAAGACTCAGTGGGGCTTGGCAACCAATTAAATGTGGAGGAACGGAGGAGATGTAAAAGTCGAAGGCGATTCTGATTGTCTCTTTTGGGTGGCTGTGTATATGGTTATGTCATTGCTCAAAATAGGGAATATGGGAAGGGGAGGGTATTTGAGGGAGGAGCAGAGGTAGGGAGATGGGGAAATGAGGTGAGAGGCAATAAATGGCCAACACTTTATTGAATTTCTACCACGGGTCAGATACTGTTTTAAGTGCTTTATAAACATTAACTCATGAAACTCTCATGAAGAGTAGTATTATAATATTACCCCCATTTTACAGATGAGATTGCATAAGCTTAGAATCCAACAGCTGAGTTCACGTCCCAGCTCTACTGCTTTTTAACTGTTTGATCTTGGATAAACTGCTGAGTCAATCTAACCTCAGCTGTAAAAAGCAGAAAATTATATCTACCATATGGGATTCTTATGAAAATTAGAGGTAATACATATCAAGCAACTAGCATAGTTCCTGGAAGCTCATATATCTTAATGAATGCTAGAAATTATTACTAGTTATGAGATATCCTGGTACTATGATCAGTAAGAATCTTGGAATTTGTGTTTAAATTACAGAGGTGAAAGTAGAAATTTTTGACATCAGTATTTTGATGTGGGTTGGATCACTGGATGTAAATGCTGTTTCCTGGTTTGGAGATGGGTGGTAGCATACCAAGAGATGAGAATCAAGGATGGAATTCTGGGGGATACCAATGATAAAGAAGCGAAAAGAATAAGAGATTCTTCTAAAAGAATGTAGATGAAGTAATATAAGGAGAGGAGAGACATAAAGAGAAGAACTTTGGAAGCCCAAGTGGAAAAGAGGGAGGTGGGCAATGTCAACAACTGCAAAAGCTTCTGGGAAATCATACTAGAAAGTCTGAGAAGAGATGGTTTGATCTGGCAGATGGGAAGGAGGCTGCTGTTGGCTGAGGTAAGAATCATCACAATGAAGTAATGGCAACAGAAAGCAGAAGGCAGAATATGGAGGAGGTGCAAATGAAGAAGTGGAAACAGAAGACACAGACAATTTCTCCTTAAACAGTGAGCCTCCATGACACTTTAAAATAATTCTGTTTGGGAAGCACTTCAGGCATAGTGCATTAAGGACCTCCAAAAATATACTCTTCCAAAAAGAAATAAGAGCACTGGGCAAAAATTGTCAAAATTACTTTTTTAAAAAACATTGGAAGCTAATAAACAAATACTTCCAATGATCCATGGAGTATTTATTTAAGAAAAAAATCACTGTGTCTCAGAAAGAACAATGATCTTTGGGTATTTTTAAAATTTTTTAACGTTTATTTTTTGAGACAGAGAGAGTGCGAGAGAGAGAGCAAGAGACAGAGCGTAAGTGGGGGAGGGGCAGAGAGAGAGGGAGACACAGCATCCCAAGCAGGCTCCAGGCTCTGAGCTGTCAGCACAGAGCCCTATGGGGGCTCGAACTTACAGGCCGCAAGATTATGACCTGAGCCCAAGTCAGACGCTTAACTGACTGAGACGCCCAGGTGCCCTGATCTTTGGGTATTTTAAATCTAAACTGCTCTATAGACAAACCAAGAAACGGACTCTTAACTATAGAGAACAAGCTGATGGTTACCAGAGGAAGGTGAGTGGGGGGATGGGTGAAATAGGTGATGGGGATTAAAGAGCATACTTATGATGAGCACTGAGTAATGTATAGAATTGTTGAATCACTATATTGTACACCTGAAAATAATATAAAACTGTATGTTAACTATACTTGAATTAAAATAAAAAACTTAATAAATTAAAAACAAAATAAATCTCTCTATTCCCATTCTCCCTTCTCAGCTCCATGGTGGCCTTGAAAAAACCAATAGCTTCACAACCATGGTAGCTATGAAAACTAGAAGCCTACCAGTCACTGGAGGGGAAACATGGGTTTGAAGCTCCTTGAAAAAAACTCATGCTCAGAGAAATGTCATATATGATCCATCTTGAAAATCCCTGGAAAAGCTCCATTCTCAGGGCTTGTCGTTATTTGACCTGACTGTGTGAAGCAGCTGTGTCTCATGGGCATTCATCAAAAACCATTAGCAGCAGCTGTTTGATACCACAGCTGCCTGAGGGGACAACACCAGTGGGGCAAACAAGGAGAGGGCTACAAATATTAAAGTGAAAAACTGAGAAGTGAGATGTTCATACGGGATTTTGTTTTTTTTTAATTTTTTTTTTAACGTTTTTATTTATTTTTGAGACAGAGAGAGACAGAGCATGAACAGGGGAGGGTTACAGAGAGAGGGAGACACAGAATCTGAAACAGGCTCTAGGCTCTGAGCTGTCAGCACAGAGCCCGACGCGGGGCTCGAACTCACGGACTGTGAGATCATGACCTGAGCCGAAGTCGGACACTCAACCGACTGAGCCACCCAGGCGCCCCCATAGGGGATTTTGAAAGGCTCCAACATATGCCTAGAAATCTAGGAGGCTATGCACACGCGCAGTGCTGTGCACGTGCTGAGGAAAAACCCAAGAAGGTCCTAATCTCTCACCTTTGGCTAATCTTGAAGCTCTATGCAAACAGGAAATGAAGGCTAAGGTGGAGTTGTCAGCTGCCTGCCAAAGCACTAAAGGCACGGTCTCTACACACACAACGGCCAGAAGACATATTGATTTGAGACATCTAAGGAAATTTCTATCCAATCAGTAGATGATCACCGAGCTAACTGGGCAGGAAATTCAGGAGGCACACATGACAAAATTTAGACAATTAGTCCAGGAAAATCACTTAAACAACAAACAGCAACAACAAGACCTAGGGAGGGGAAAGAAATCTCATGTGTAGAATTGGCATTATATTATTTGAAATGTGGATTTTTCAACAAAGAGGTAGGAGACAAACTTTGATGGTACAAAGTAGGGTGATAAAGGCTACAAGAGGGTATCCCAGAGTGGAGTGTTGAATCCCAAATGGGGTGAGGAGAACATGTACAAGGTGGGGATGGTGGTAGCAATGAGACATTGATTACTGACAGGAGGACTAAGCAAATAGGTAAATACATAAAGAGAATGGGAATCGGGTTTCCCACCATAGGAGAAGTGAGTTACAAATATGTAAAGGGAGAAAATGAGAATAAACCCTCTAATGCACCCTGTGTAATATTGTCTCAGAAGGTTGTGTGACAGTGATACCTCAACACTAAGAGGAATACCTAATACCCGGATCTTGGTTTCTAAATATCATTCTCCATTAAAGGAAACCAGAGTTTCTTCAAGAAATGGATTGTTCCAGAGCTGGGGAAGGGATAGATGAACCTGAAACATCTTTTTTTGCTAAAAAAGTAAGGAAGTGCTCAAAGAATGATGGGAGCAGTCATAAGGACACAGAAGCCAGATTGAAAGAGTTCTCTCTAGCCAAATCTGGGACAACCTGAGCATGAAAATGAATGTTATGAATGGATTATAACCCAATGAATAAAATAGGAAATGATGAGTCCAAACTGATGTTAATTAATTGGACATTTGACACGGGATGAGGTTTTTACATAACTTCAAAGCTTTTTCTCACAAAATACTAAAAACAAAAGAGAAAAGTAATTTTACAAAAGAGAAGCATGACAGATACCACCTGAACCAAGTGACCTTAGTGAATCTTGCTAATAATAGGATGTGATACCATCGCCATTTTGTGTTATTCCTGCCCCAAAATGCATAGCCTGAATCTAGTCAAGAGAAAACATAAGATAAACCCAAACTGAGGAACATCTACAAAATAACTGGCCTGTGTTCTTCCAAAGTATCAAGGCTGTGTGAAAGTCATAGGAATATCAGGAAAGGGTTCCAGATTTAAGACTAAAGAGATGAGAAAACTAAATGCAATGTGTGGTTCTTAAATGGATCCGTTTGCAAAACGGACGTTATTGGGAAACTTGAATGGTGTCTGAGGGTTGGGTAGTGGCAGTACAAACATGTTAATTTTCTGATTTCCTCTGATTTCTCCTGCAGTTTCACTGGGGAATAACAATGGACACACATCACCGCATAAGTTTAAGATGTAGAGCATGATAGTTAGATTCACATATACTTTGAAATGATCACCAAGCAGGTTTAGGTAAAATCCAGCATCTCATGTAGATGCAAAAAAGAGAAAAACAAATTTCCTTGTGATGAGAACTCCTAGAATTTACTCTCTTAATAACTTTCCTATACACCACACAGTAGTGTTAAGCTATAGTCATCACGGTGCACATTACCTCCCCAGTGCTGCTACATCTTGTGACTAGAAGGTTACACCTTTGGACTACTTTCTTCTAATCTCCCCTCCCCAAACCCCACTCATGCCTCTGCCTCCATGTCTGATTTTCTCTTTTTTTCCTATGAGTTTGGTAGTTTTTGTTTTTAGATTCCACATATAAGTGAGATCACACGTTGTCTTTCTCTGACTTATTTAATTTAGCATAATGCCTTCAAGGCCCACTCATGTTGTCACAAATGGTAGGATTTCCTCATTTTTTATGGCTGAAGCTTATTCCATTGTGTATGTATACCACAACTTCTTCATTCTTCCATCCACCGATGGACATTAAGGTTGTTTCCGTGTCTTGGCTATTGCAAGTAATGCTTCTATAAACATGGGACAGCAGTTATCTTTTTCAGTTAATGTTTTCATTTCCTTTGGATATCCTCCCAGACATAGAATAGCTGGGCCATATGGTAGTTCTATTTTTAATTTTTTGATGAACTTCCATACTCTTTTCCATAGTGGCTGTCCCAGTTGACGTTCCCACCAACAGAGCACAAGGATTCCCTTTTCTCCACATCCACACCAACATTTTTTGTCTATTGTCTTTTTGATGATGACCATTCAAACAGGTGTGAGGTGATATCTCATTGTGGTTTTAACTTGCATTTCCCTAATGATTAATAATGTTTAGCATCTTCTTATGTGCCTGTTAGCCATTTGTATATCTTTGGAAAAACTGTCTATTCAGGTCCTTTGCCCATTTTGGGGGGGGGGGTGCACTATTTGTTGTTGTTCTTTGCTAGTGAGTTGTATGAATTACATATTGTGGATATTGACACATTAGCAGATATATGGTCTCAAATAAATTTTCCCATTCTGTAGGTTGTCTTTTTACTCTGTTGATTGTTTCCTTTGTTGTGCAGAAGCTTTTTAGTTTAGTGTGGTCCCACTTGTTTATTTTTGCTTTTATTGCTTGTGCTGATTTCCTTCTGACATTGACCGTTACACTGAAATTATGTAGAATGTCCTTATTTGTAGGAATTAACACACTCAAGTATTTGGGAATGATGGATATCATGTCAATTATGTACTTCTAAATTGCTCAGGAAAAAAAAAAAAAGCTTTTTTACTGTGCTTCCACTTTCCTGCAAGCTTGAAATTATTTCAAAAAGAAATAAATCTGACCCTTAGGGGCCTACTTAATATAAGAACTAATAGTAAGACTGTTACACTAAGAATATTTGGTTTTATTTATTTTGGGGTCTCTGTGTTTGTATTGGCTGCTGTGGGTTTGTATACCATGGAATCATTGATGATGGCCTACCATTCATTCTCCAAACCCCTCTGGAGCCAAACCTTCTGCTCCTTGGCTTACCTCTTTTGACTTTTGTGGCTTGGTTGTTAAGTTCAATATAGTGCGTATAAATCTCCATAGTTGATGTGGCTATTGTTTTTATAAGCTCTTCAAAATCTTTGGATTACAACTTATTTTTAGCTTTCCATTGCTCCTGGGGATTCAAGATTCGGGGATGTACGATATTCTGAATTTGAAATAGAAGATTATAAAATATTTTAGCACTGAAATGAAGGCTGCTTGCATGCAAGGATTTTCCTTTTCTATTTGGTATAATTACTTCTAGAATACGTTATTTTTACTTAAAACTTTTCAAGATTTTATTTAAATTCCAGTTAGTTAACATAGAGTATAATACTAGTTTCAGGTTGTAATGTATTATTTTTAATGAAAATGTGGCACATTTGCATGAAGTAGTTCTCCTATGAATCATTAATCAAGCTAATAGAAACTACAAACAATACCTGTTCATACATTCTACCCACTAGCGACTGCTAGTCCTTTAAACTTTCTTGAAATGATTCCCAGCTATTAATCTTGTTTGTTTCTAAATAACAAAACGCAGACAAACCAAACTGTAGGGATCCGCTTCTGCGTGCCCGCTGGTGGCAAGAGAGAGAAGAGGCTGGCAGGCACTTGGAGGGGAGTGGGCAGGAAAGAACCTCTGCAGTAACTCAGCTCTGATCTTCTCCCCCCTTCCTCATTACTTCGTCCACCACAGACTAGTTGAGTGTCAACTATGAGTCATTCCAAGTAATGAGCACTGGGGGTCCAATGATGAACGAGAAACATGCTGGGCTCTGGAAGGAGCGCTGAGTTCAGAGGGAGAGAGAGGGCTGCATAGACACTTAGGTATATTCTAATAGTTTCTACAAAAAAGTCAAATACAATGCACTATCAAAGGAGAAAAATGGCTGCCTGACAGGAATAAGAAAAGTCTTTACAGAAAAGGTGATGTTTAAAGTCTTGGCTGCAGTTTGTCAGGAGAGGACGAGGGAGGGAATTACAGGCAAAAGGAGAAACTGAAGCACAAGGCTGAAAGTCTGAAAGCGTGACTTCTTCAGAGTTCCCAGAGGAAAGGGTGCATGCACAATGCAGCACTGTGTGGGTGTCTGAGAGGAGGGATGGGCTGAGCACAGACCAGAAAGGCCCATGTGGGCAGACCATTTAAAAAAAGAAAACAGACAAAAAACAGAGAGCAACGTCACACACCCCTGTGTGCTGTGCTAAAGAATTTGGACTTTATCCTGAAGGCTATGGGGGGTCAGTGGAGGGTTGCTGGAGAATGACATGGTCAGCTCCCTCTCTGTGCAGGGATCTGTGATTCTAGGGAGTGGAAGGGAGTGTCTGGCCCCTCCCCCCAACCCCTGCACTGGGACAATTGCTGGCTCTCTCCCTGCAGTTAGCTCCCTGCTCGAAGGATACCTCCCACTCTTCAGCCCACCCCCACAAAAACAGCATGCCTGGCATTTTCTATTCCTTATCTGGCTTTTGTCTTCATGATACTTCCTAAATATCTGACTTGCCTGTTTGTTGTCTGCCTCCCATACTGGCATATAAGCTCTATAATAATAACAGACACTTTGTTCTATTATTGCCGTCTCCCCAGCACCTCGTTCTGGTGCCGGGCATAGTAAATGCACCTATGTTCTTGAAAGAGTGAAGGGTAATACAAACCTGCCATTGATCTTGGTCCAAAGAACTTGGGAACCATAAACCTCAGATTCTAGGAAAGGAAATTTGCTGTGGCCAGGAGGTTCTGAGTCCCCAGGCAGAGGAATGGTGGGGTAAGGGGCTCTAAGAGGCTCTCCAGAACAACAGGCTTCCAAATGAGATGGTAAATCCCATCCTGGGATCCTTTTTGCTTTTTCCCCAGAGGTGGCCTTTTTTTTTTTTTTTTCCAATGTTTATTTTTTATTTTTGTGAGGCAGGGGGAGGGGCAGAGAGAGAGGGAGACACAGAATCAGAAGCAGGTTCTAGGCTCTGAGCTGTCAGCACAGAGCCCAATGCAGGGCTTGAACTCACAGACTGTGAGATCATGACTTGAGCCAAAGTTGGATGCTTAACTGACTGAGCCATCCAGGCACCTCAGAGCTGGCCCTTTATAATGGGAAGGCAGGACTTAGATAGTATTCTAATTTAGGGATGTTGGAACCTAGACCAGGATTTCAATGGGGAAAGAGAATGAAGCGTAGATCTTTCCTCTAACAACACTGTCCAATGTCAGGCTCTGGAATCATGAAGTTAGGTTTTTTTCTGAATTCCCCTGAGATCTCAAGATAGAGAGACCATGTCCTGCAGAACTCATAGGTCTCATGAGGTCTCAGCTTGAACATGCCTCCCTGAGCATCCTGTATGTACGGCTCTGAAGGACACGAAGAGCAGTCATGATACAGGGGTGAATTCATGAACAAGGTTCCTAGATAGGTATCTATCCTGGGAGGTGGTTTCCTGAGCCTCCAGCAGCTGGCTGGAGTGGCCTAGGCAGTGGCCTAGGCAGAGTCCAGAAACTTCTCAGAACACTGGCTGATGGCTCAGGTCCTTAGCTTTGTCAAGCCACATGGCTAGAAATCCTCTCGAATCACAAGAGAAACAGACAAATCTTGAATCATAAGACAGACAAATCTCAATTCTCTGGAAACTAATGACCTTGTTTCTAGATCTTTCCAATTTGAGAACCAACCAATTTGTTCCTGTTTCAGGCAACCAAAACCTTATATTATGGATATGCAAGGAAGATTCAGTCGTGGTTCTATTGCCTGGCATATGGGTGATTATGAGAACACCGATCAAAGAAATTCCAAAGCGGCTGTCCTTGTCAGGCAGAGCACGGCAGAATTGCCAAGAGCTTCCAAACAACCGAAGCTGCCAAAGCGACCAAGAAAGGAGGTACGATCATTTGCTTTCCTGAATCATCATAGAAAACATCAAATTATTTCCACATGAATTAGAGAATGCTATTTAATAGTAATACTGATAAACAATCAGTTTTGTGGTTCCTTTTAACCCGTGAGAACATTTTGAAATTTATATGGGATTTCCACAGTAATGCCCATACTGTGGGTAGCTGGGTATTATTCCCATTTTATAGCTAAATAAAACAAGATATTGTAGATTTCAATCCTTACAAGTGCTTATTTAACATACGGGTGAACCTGGAGAAAATAGCCTTCTCCTTGGTTTGCAAAAGCTGAGAAAGCTCTCAGCGTATGAAATGGAGGTAAATCTGTAAGTCCTGTCAAGACTGTTGTAGACTGTTTTGTGATACTTCCTAAAAGAGTATATCAGTTCAAATTCAAGTTTTTCCCATTACTATCTAGGAAACCTTGAGCAGGTTGCATAGTTTCTCTATATGGGTTTTTTTGTAAGTGAAGTGGGGAATTAGTATTTGTACAGAATATTTGATAAGATTGCTCGTAAGAATTAAGTAAAGAATGTGTAAGTATATACAAATGAATAATTATTTCCTAGGGTCCTTTTGCATAATTCCACAGCACAATGCATTTTATAGTAATCCAGTATTTCCATATTGAGTCTCATTTCCACAAAAGAAAAGAAATGGGATAACTCTCATTAATCCAAAGATTCCTATTTCCTACATGAAGACAGACAGTCTCCTTGCTCCATCGAAGAATCTTGCCAACTCCCTAAGACGACTGCTTGCCCTCCGTCACCAGAGATCTGATTCATTAGCAATTAATTACATCTATTTGAAACATTCTGTGAAGGAGCCATGGAAGTCCTCCTTGGTAGATCCTGACCCCAGGGGCACTTTGTATTAAAAAAGGGAGCAGTTCAGCTGCTAACATTCCTCGGTGGTCTGATTTTTGGGCTGGTTCCAAATGAAATGATTTATTGTAGTGTGTGTGGATGAAGGTTGGGTTAGTTACCTTCCGTCACTGAACTAATTTTGTGTAGGATTAGAGCAATCATGGATTAAACAATCCCAAATGTCTCCTTCTATCATTCACTAAATCCAATGGAGAGTTGCGCATTAAAACAAACAAACAAACAAAAAAAAACGTGTTAAGACTTTTTATTTTGAAATGATTTCAAATTTACAGAAGAGTTGCAGGAATAGTACAAAGTGAACTCTGATATTCTTTATCGAGAACAGTCACTTGTTTATTTGCTTTAATGCTTTCTAAATGTGTGTGTGTGTGTGTGTGTGTGTGTGTGTGTGTGTACATTTGTTTTTCCAAATCATGTGAGGTTAAGTTGCAGACATGATTCTTCCTTACCCCTAAACATTTCAGGGTATATTCCTAAGAACAAAGGTGGTCTCTCATATAACCACGGTACAATTCTAAGATTTAGGGAGTTTAACATTAATACAATGTAATTATCTATAATTCATAATCAAATTTTATTAATTGAGCCAATAATGTCTTTTGTAGTTTCTCCTCATCCAGGATCCAATCTAGAATTACATATTGCATTTAGTCCCCATGTCTCCTTCAATTTAGAACAGTTCCTCAGTCTTGGTCTTTTATAGCACTGACATTTTTGAAGAGTCTAGACCAGTTCTATAGAATATCTCTTAACTTAGGTTTATCTGACGGTTTCTCATGAATAGATTCTGGTTATGTGTTTTGGGCAGGAATCTCAGCTAAGTGACATCATGTCATTCTCAGTGCTTCACATCAAAGAGGCACCTGACGAGAGTTTAACTCATTGTTAGTAAGGTTAACTCATCACTTGGACACATCTTTTCCCTTCCAGAGATAAACAAAATACTATATCACCCCAAATAATCTTTCTTTTTATAAACTAGTCTTTCTTCTAAATTTCTAGATATACATTAGAAACTTGTTCCCTATGTCCAGTTTTTGGACCATCTCATAGGATTCTTGTGGATGATACTTCAACAAGTACTCAAGCCTGCCCCCCCCCCCCCCCCCCAACGTAAATCCTCTTCAGTGAAAATGACTTGAAGCAACTGTTCTTATATATTCAAAAGCCAATAATGAATATAACATGTGTCAAGCCTCTAACATAATGCTTTACACCAGCCACCAATGAGTGGTTACCACTGCTACACTTACCTGGGATGCCAGCACATTTTCCATTTTATGCTGCAAGAATCAAAACCATGTACTGAAAACAGCCTCAATGAAATAAATGTCAATGGTACTGGGGGGCTTTGAGGGAAATCCCTTTTCTCATGAAGATAGATGGTTGAAAATGGGATATTTTATATTCACATTCTTGAGTTTGGATCTTTATTTATAAATCTACATTTGGAGCTTAATTACAATGTTTCTAAAAGTACAATTTATGATATTTAACATTATGTATCATTCTTTATACATTTATCCAAAACAAAATGCTCTTTAAAAATGCTCTTACATAGTGGGCAAATTTCTACACTGTTTCTTCTACTGTATTTCCCCCCGTTTTTGTTTTTTGTTTTGTTTTTTTTAATTTAAAGTTCAATCTTCTAGTTTATGTTATTTTCCCTTCTTGATTTTTGGTTAACTTTTTTTTCACATAAGTAATAGCCACTTAAGTGTTGTCAATTTTACGTGTATATTGCATGCACTTTTAGCACCATCCATTTCTATTTCATTTCTTTGCTTGCAAATGTTCTCATTACCCCCTTTCATTCCAATACATGGACATAATCTCAGTGATTGGTAAATTCTTTCCCTCATCTGTTCACTCACGTTGAATCCAAAGTCAATAATTCTCAAATTTTAATGTGCGTAGCAATCACTTAGGGACCGAATAAAGACACAGATTCTGATTCAGCCGGGCTGGGACAGGGCTTGGGGTCTGCATTTCTATGAACTTCTAGGCAATGCAGCTGTTGCTAGTCTGGGACCTTGAGCAGCAAGGTTTGAATTGCAGTTTGAGCTAGGAACTGGAGGGGCTTGGACCACAGGGGAAAGGGAGACAAGAAAGGACAGGCGGGGCAAAGGCAATGTTCGTGTAGTGCCTTTGGGGAAGTGCATGTGGTTCAAGATGGCTGGATAATAAATAGCACGCAGAGGGTATCTCGTGAAGTGGCTGGGGAAGAGGAACCAGCTGCGTTGTTTGAGTGCATGGTGCTAACAAGCTTGGATTTTGCTGGGCTTTCAAACAGAAGTAACAGTATTAAACTTTCATTTTTGGAGGGATTTAGACATCAGCCAGGAAGACTGATTACAACTGTTTGATATGGCAGAAAGAGGAGTTCCGAGGCATTTTGGGAAGTCAGTTGAGAAATGAAGAGGGATTGAAAGAAGGCAAAGAGAAAGGAGAAGAGGTGATGTGTCTGAGACACAAAGAAAGTAGCAGATTCAACAGTTCTCCCCATGGGAAGAGAAGGAGGCCAAAGAACATCGCAGAATTCATGAGGGGTGGGGGCAGGGTAGGGGGCAACACGCAGAGAATGAGTAGTTTGCAAAGAAGCCAGTGCCCTGTAAAACACTTAGTTGCCAACGGAAAAAGAAATTTGGGATAAAGAGGGGGCAGGAAGACCCAGAACAAAAATTTAACAAGGGAGAAACCATTTTTGTTTGCACTTTGACTACAGTCTGTAGATTGAGAACGTGCAGGTGAGAAAGGGGGACAGATGATAAATGCTGACTGAAGGTACTAAGAAAGCTGAGCGAGATGCATGGCTCTAGGAATTAACACAGCACTGCAGGGGTTAATCCTTACAGGGAGGGGGCGTTTTTGCTCCCACTGTGAAGGAAGTGCTACCTCCTTCCTTGCCATCTCAGAGGGCTTTTTCTTTTCTTTTTTTGTTTATTTATTTATTTTGAGAGAGACAGAGACAGTGCAAGTGGGGGAGGGGCACAGAGAGAGAATCCCAAGCAGGCTCCACACTGTCAGCACAGAGCCGGACGCAGGGCTCGAACCCACAGAGAAGCCGTGAGATCACCACCTGAGCCAAAACCAAGAGCCAAAACCCTTATTAATCGCCTGAGCCACCCAGGTGCCCCTCAGAGGCTTATTTCTAACACACTTTCCCTATCCTCCCACATCTCCCTTGCTGCATATACCCAAAGACTATATAGGACTTGTATCTCAGCTTTTACAGGATAACTGCTGCCTGTACTGTTTACTGTGTTAAAGATCTTTGCTTCAAAGCCTGCTTCTTATAATCTGGCATGACAATATTCTGACCACCCAACTGCTTTTGGGGGGGGGGGGTCATAATATATATCATCCTACTTATATCTGAAGTACGTGTATCAGCCAAGGTTCTTCTGAGACATAGAACCACAAAGATGGACAGATAGACTGATTGATTTTAAGGAATTAGGAATTGGCTCACAGGATTGTGGAGGCTGGCAGATCCAAGATGGGCAGGGTAGGCCAACAAGGCTGGAGACCAGGCAAGAGTGACATTGCAGCTCAGGTCCAAAGGCAGTCTGGAGGCAGAATTTCCTCTTCATTGGGGACTTCAATCTCTTAAATCCTTCAACTGACTGGATGACGCCCACCCACGTGATCGTGGGTAATCTGCTTTACTGAAAATCTATTCATTTAAAACTTAATCTCTCCAGAGAGTTAGCCTCAGCCCCTCCCCCCACTCCACCCCCAGCTCTGGCCCAAGGCAGGAGAACTGGGGCTGGGGCGTGGGATGCAGTCTGTGGTAGGGGAGCTTTGGGATGAGAGCAGTCTGCATGCTCGAAGCCCCCTTCTGTGAGAGGAGCTTCAGTACTGGCCACCAGGCAGGGGCCGGCTGGGGCGGGGAGCGAACTACAGCAGGAGCGGGAACCTCTGTGACTGTGCTTGGGTCTCTGTCCGACCCACCTCCCCTCCTGTCTCGCCTGAGACCCTCCCCCTTTCCCTGGCTTTACCTGGCGGGCGTATATTTCTTTCCTCATTGGTTCTCCCCAAAGCCGACTGAGACTAGCACAACGTGCGTGCCCCAACCTAATGGGCTCTTCAGGTCTGTCCCCTCTGTGGGGAAAGAACCCTGCTCGCACAGCAGCCCAGCCAGGTGTGCTGCCCTGTAGTTGTTAGTATCCATCTGGATCCTCAGGATCCTAGAGCAGGTTGAACCTATTATCACCCTCATTTCACAGCTGTGATCATCGAGGCCAGAGAGGTTGAGAAACTTGTCCAGTGTCACATAGCTAGTAGGCAGCCGAGTCAGGATCTGAACCCAGACAGCCAACCTTCACCCTGTCCAAAGACACCACCTGCATCTGGAGCACGGGCCATGCTAACTGAAGGAGTCTACAAGAAGGAAGCTGTAAGAAGACAATGTGGACCTTGGAAAGGAGAAGGGTTGCTGATCAGACACACGGGTCTGCAGGTGCGAAGCCTGTAACCGAGGGTTTTGCTAGAGGCAGATGACGTCTGCGGCCTCGTCCCCGCCCCACCCTGCCTCGCTCTGGGCTCTGTGACTCACTTGTTAGCAGGACTCTTGTTACTTTCCTGATTGGTAGCTCCAAGGCCCTCTGCGGAAATGCCCTGCGGGAAGTCAGCCCTCAAGTAGCAAACACTTAGGGAGAAACAGCAATTTTGTCAGTCACCTCCCTGAACCTTCATCTCCTTGCTGAAAACCAGGTCCTACCTAATACCACCCAAAGTGGGACATGTTTTAAGCAACCTCCCCCTCCCATCCCCTCTGCCTCCCAACCTGGTTTCCAGATTCTCAGGTAGCTGGCACGGCCTGATCCCTGATCGATAGGTTATTATAGGTGCTCAGTCTGTAATGCAGAACCGCCCCCCCAACCTGCCCCTTTGGCCACCAGGAAGATCTCCCTTGGACTGCTTTTTCCACTTTGACCAGCACCTAGCACTGAAATATTTGTTGAATGGATGAGTGAATTGATAAGGATTAAAGAATATATCAACCAAGCTTAGAAAATAAATCTCAATCTCATCTAAAAAGATACCTTCACAGAAACTTCCACACTGGTGTTTGACCCTAATATCTGGATATCATGGCCTAACCCAAGCTGACACATAAAATTAACTGTCACAGTACCCATCTCATCCAGGTGTGGGGATTTTCTATAACGCACCTGACAGAACAGTCTAGGCACCAGGGAACTGAGAAGCAAGGCGGCATGTATGTATGTATGTGCTTAAGTTCTTTACCAATGGCATGATTTTAAAGCTGCTGGAGGGAGTAGGGAAACACTTTTGAAATTTTCATTTAATCAATAAGGGAGTTTGAGATACCTAATGTTAGTTCTCCCTATGGTCTTTAAGATGACATGATTCAGTATGATATTATGTATGTTACAAAAATTATACATAAAAGCATTTTCTTTTTCTGAGACTTTATATATATATATATATATATATATATATATATATATATATATATGAATGACCTCATCTTTTACATAGCAAATATTATATAATGCCCTTTACTTTCCTAAAATAAATCATATAGAATATAACCTACTTCCACACATAATTTATAACACACCAATATAATGCCCTAGATGTACTATTTAAAAAGTAACCTATCAAAATATATTTTAATACATAGACATTGAAACACTAGATTAGAACAGGAAATGTAACGGAGCAGGCAGATCTTAACATCTATATGCTGTCTGCAGGAATGCTACAATTACAAAGGAAGACGGATGCAGATGTACAAATGACTCAAATTCATGAATACAGTAGCGGTTGGTAAGGTTGTTTTCCAAATTTATGTTAATTCTTGTAAAAATTCTGAATCTTACAAAGTAAAGTCTTCCCTCGATTTACACAACAGTGGCATTCCTGGAAAATTCAGCATATATTAAAATCATGTGAGAAACACATTGTGCTTTTATGTAAAGCAGAATTAAATTCTTAGCCTAGATAATTATAAACAGGTTTTTCACCCACAGGACTGTCCGGCAGAACATTTATAAAAGTCATGCAGGAGGTGGGACAATCTCTCATTCCGTGGGGTGTCCCGTACATTACATGACCTTTCTCTTACCATCCTCGGCCCCCATGCACTATGTGCCAGTAACTGTCACCCACCATTATGCTAACCAAAAATGTCCCTACATTTCCCAAACACCCCTGTTGAAAATCACTGACATATATTATCAACTTGTTTCAGCATGAACTAATGGAAATGAGACCTCTAGGTTTTTAAGTTCTGAGATTAAACGTAACAAACCACATGCAGTACCAGGAAAATGTTCAAGATAAATTCAAAAGGTTTATTGCACCAAATGCCACAGAAAAATGGATCAAAATAATACATGAACAAGTTTTAAGAAAAAATTTCTATACATTGACACTGATATCTATTTACCTGATCAAAAATATAAAGACCTATCAATTTGTCTTACCGGAGCTTCAATAATAACAAATCCCAGAATTTTCTCCTTTTTTAAACACCACTTAAATGTAAGCATATTGCAACCTTGCTCCCAAGATATATAGTCACCAAACTTCTGACATTTAAAAATTAACACTCAGATGGGGGCTGCTTGATTTAGGCAAATATTATATTAAAATATCCCCTCCCCCACAGCACAATAAAAAAACAAATGGTTCACATTTATCAAGAGAAGCTAAAGACTTTTTCAATTTAATGGTGAAAGTATGCATGAACAAAATACTTTCAAAAGTACATATTAGTGGGAAAATCCAGACATTTAAAAGAATTTTAGGGCCGCTTTATATTCTTTATTTTTATGTACAACCAACTCTAGTGAAGAACCTAAAAAGCTACAGACTAAATTTTTATAAAATCTCAGGACCTAATTATAAGAGCCTAAACGACAGTTTAGTGTCACTTAGCAAGCAGGGACTTTCCTCCCTCCAAAAAAGTTACTTTTGAAAAATATGGTTAAGTTTAAAAAGTTGCGATGTGTAAACGGCAGTTCCATGGGATGTGAAAAGATTATAGTTACTTTTATTAAAAAACAGCACACTTCAGAAAAATGGATTGAAGCCTGTACAAAAAGCTATTTAACACTGATAAAAATAAAATACTTTGGAATTATGCACAAGTATGGAAGCTACATTTTAAATTTTCATTGTCATGTTTAAACGTACACAATTATCTTTACATTCATATCACTCGTCGATCTATTAAAAATAAAACTGCAACATGCTAGAAAGAGGTCCATCACAGTAACATTTACACACTTCTGCTCTGTCATGCCTCACTAGCTTGCTTAAAAAAGCAAGATGCTACAAAAGTTACACTCAACAGGTAAGACTTAAAAGTTGAAGAAACTCTAAAG
Organism: Panthera uncia; assembly: GCF_023721935.1. NCBI lineage: Eukaryota > Metazoa > Chordata > Mammalia > Carnivora > Felidae > Panthera > Panthera uncia. The sequence continues at coordinate 133,123,282 of NC_064811.1, read as the reverse complement.
GTGGAATCCTGTCAACTGAGGTAGTTTTCTTTTCTTTTTTTTTTCTTTTTTTTTGTTTTTTAATTTTAATTTTTTCTTGAAGTGGGTATTGGGAGAGGGTGGGATCCCTTTCTTGCCTCTTGGGCTAAGACAGAATGAAGCCACTGGGTGGTGTGAGTGGGTGTATCTCAACACAATTCCATGAGAGTTTTTTCTTTTCCACTTTTGGGAAGAGGCTGAATTTAAGACAAAGAAAACTTGAATGTTATTTAGAGGAGGATTATAAAAGAGCAGCAACATTCTTGGTCTGTTTTTGTAGGCAATAGATGTGAGGATTAGGTTCTGACTGGAATCCTGAGTGTCACTGAGACAACCCCCACATGTGACCCACCTGTAGTTTCCAACAGACATTTTCCAAGAGAGAGTTTTAGAACAGTAGATTAAGAGGCAAATTAAATTTTCTCAGGCTTTGAGACAACTGGGCTAAATTTTTATGTATGGAGTTTAGAATCAGCCATTTAAAGCCCAATTTCCCCCTATGTGGGTCTAATTTTCAACATGCCACTACGTACACATTTTGAATGAAACTGGTTCTGTATCTAGTTATTTTCTACGAAACCGTGGAAGGTGGTGGATGAGGGAAAGTGCTCAAAACGTGTAAACAAGGAAAAGGGAAATAGAGATGAGGGGAATACTCTAAACTGGTGCAGATGGAAATGATACAATGTCAGCTATTATAATTTATTCACACATAACGAGAAACAAATGATGAGTGAGCTGAGCCACAGGTGAGGTTCATTCTCTGGGTAACATAACAACAAGCAGTGACATCATGGACAGAGACTTTAGAACACCAAACTCAGATGTTAGACGAAAGGGATGAGAAAAACATAAAAAGGCTGGAAAACTTCAATCTTACGAAAGAAAGATATAGAATAAAAATTAAAGATCTTATTAAGAGCCTTAATGCACCCACCTACATTTCACATCATAAAAAAGAGAGAGAGAAGAAAAGGTAGCAGTTCTGACCTAATCCTAAAGAATTATTACACCCATTTTTCTCCATTGGTACTTGCATAATGAACTTGCATTTGTAAAAGAAGAAACACATTTATGTCACTTGGTGTTCAGAATCGGGACTGTATCAAATAAAAAATCTGAAGTCATTCTAAGCCCTAGAAGGAAAGTTACTTCATAATCTTGGGTACAAATGGATGCATGAAAAAGGCTGGAATTAATTTATAAAATAGTGTTAAGGAAATGAGAGCCTGGTTATAATCAACTGTATTCAAGATCTGCAAGGTGCTGACAATCTTCTGATTGGCTAGATTAGCACCGGTCTTTTAACAATCAATATTTTTAAACTCTCTTCCTTTACCTTGGATGTTGGGACACACTCTGACATGGTCAGAGTTCATGACCAGTACACTAAGTAAAGTTCCTTTTACATTAACAAAAAATTAAAGGTGTTTTTTTTTTTTTAAAGTGAACTATGCTAATAAACAATCCTTCATTGTGGCAGATTTTATAATGGGTAAATTAGTTTCTGGAGAGGTGTTTTGAAAAGGGCTTAGGCATTAGAAGGCACAGAGATGATAATGTAAAAATTTAGATCATTTATGGATTGTTTATAAATGTACAAACTAATTACTTTCATTAGTCATCCTGAACTGTTGCAGGTTTCATTTCCCACCAGGCCAGCTGTGCCTTTTAAAGTAGAAATAGTCATTTGTATTAACTATTTAGGAAGAAAGTGGCTTCGGCTGGAAGAATTTAGCAACAGAAACACTCTTGAGCTCATAGAAATAACTTTGGTAAATGGCCTCTCTTAAAAAGGCCGCTGAAAGCTCTAAAGTATGAGGATAAAATATATGGTATCAGACTGTGCACTCTGCAGCTATGAACTACATCTTGATGAGATTAAGATGCTACATTGATTCCTGGGTTTATTGCACCAACAATCCATCTCTAACCTACCTGTGGCTGCATCTGCAACAAGGTAAACTCCAAGAAGATGTGAAAACAGTGGGTCCCTAAAGCACTCTCTTCCCAACGGTCGATCCTCTTTCCTGTTTGGCGTCAGGCGGTAACTCCTATGGCCACCAGACGGGAAGACGGCACAATGCGGCTTGCTTTCTTTCACCTTTTGTCAAAAGCAAACCCTGCCCTGGAATCCAGACACCTTGTTCTGACTGTCTTAGGATAGCAAGTTACACTTTCTCCCATTTGGAGAGCTCACGCCTAAACTCTGAAACATTCTCCTACTGGAATGGTACGTACACTGGTTACCCCTGCTCCAAAGTCGCTTGTCGTTATTCTGCCCAAACACACAGGCGCTCTGGACCGACAGCTTAGTGTTTAGTGTAGTGTTTATGTCTTCTCCTACCAAAAAAGTCACTCTCTCTGTTGATTCATGGGTAACAAAAGGCCAAAAGTATTCTTGAAAAACACAAATGCCATTATGTCAAGTAAACCTAAGTCGTCCAACGAGGCATCCACTTGAAGCAACGAAACGAAACGAAACGAAACAAAACAAAAGCAGTGGAATGACGGTTTCTGTTTGCTCTTCTCATGCTTTTGACGTCACAGAGAGCTTTCTCCTTTCGCCTCCGGTTGAGAATCTGATTTTTTTTTTTTTCTTCCAAGGAAGAACTGTCCTGAGCTTTAGCTTATAAGAGTATCTGAGCGACGTAAGGAGAATGAGTACTGGCAATAGCAGTCAACAGAGGCAGGTCGTTTGATTCAATCCTGAATATTGAAAAAAAGAAAAGAATATTAAAGTAGCATGATTTTACAGTAAAGTATTATTGCTAGGTACCAAGTTTGCCAGATCATTGCTTAAAACTAACGATAAAGTAAGAGATGGAAAGACAATAAGCTTGTTCTTTTATTGTGATCTCCCAGTGGATGCCGCCCAAGGAGGCAGAGGAAGATGCTGGTGTGCTATGCCTAAGTGTGGACACAAGGCTGTTCTTCCCAAGGCAGAGGTCACTCAAACCCATAACTTTTCTATAGTCCCCGACAATTAATGTTTTCTCCAGTGGCTCATCATTCTTCTAGCCAACACTGCTGAGCGCATACTGAGATTCTGCACCTGGGCTCAAATCAGTCTTAGGATAATGAAGGTGGGAGCTTTTTCAAAACACTTGAGGATTTGTTCAACAGGTTACATGATTTAGCTCCTCACTAGGCATCTGAGCCACAGCATTCTGACAGCAAAGTGACACTAACAGATACTGAATCAAGAGACATCACAGCATCAAATGGACGTGGCTTCGGCTGCCTCTCTTACAGCAGAAGCGGCTACAGCGTGGTCACTGGCTAAATGCTGCCAAATGTCCTGAAAAAAATTAGGACTGCTTCAGTCCGTGGAATATGTCCTATTTTTTCCCCTTGAATTCCAAAAATGAAAAATTAAAAATAAAATTTAAAAAGGTAGCTGCCATTACTTCATGGAATGTTCTATGCTTTCTCCAGTAACGGTCCCTACAGATCTCCTTTCAGGCTACATAAGAAGTTCCTCAGTACCTTTTGTGCTGCTGGCTCTGACTAGGAGGGGAAGGGGCTAGAGAGGCTGCATGTGACCCCCACTAATCATGCACTAAGAGGACCTAGCGATGAGAGGGGTAAATAAATCCTTCTGGTCTTTCTAATAGAGTCCATGGACACCTGCCAGCCAGGGAAAGATCCTAGAAATACAAGTCACACATCTGGCAGTGGGGAGCCTAGTGAGCAGGACCAAAGTGTGAAGCCGGTAAAGAGAGCTAAACAAAAACTAGGAACAATAACAACAACAACAAAGAGATATGTTGCAAGTTAACTGCAAAAGCAAACGCCTAAAAAGGGAAAAATATTTTTTGAATAAAGTATGGAAAAAAAAAATGTATGACAGGAAATGCCAGAGTCACAGTACTGTAAGTCACATCCTGGGTGTGAAAGATGAAAAAGTCTGACAAGAATGCAAAGACCCGAGCCTTGAAATAATACTTTGATTAGCAGGCTTGATGGAGAATTTCAAGGCTGACATCATATATGCAATTTTTTCTTGCTCAAACTTAGGGGAATCCTCATCATAGTTAAGGGGGTCAATTCCCCATAAACACAGTGTCTTTTTGTTAGTTCTTTGTGGAAAAATTAAGCAGAGACTAACAAAGGTCATAATTTCTTCTCTGAGAGAAGTTCTGGCAAAGACCCTGTGGGGGACAATGTACATTATCAGTAACATCAATATGCCTCCTCTTCCAAAGGGCCTGTAATGGAGGAGGGGCAAGTGCTGTCACCCTGCAAACATGCAGGTGGCCCCTGAAGGTCCAGGATCACGGCCTTTCTTCCCTCCTCCAGGGAGCAAAAGGCAGGTCTGACAGGCTGCGCCTTCGACATCTTACTGAAATGACTAGAAATGGGCAGGTCCAGTAGGGTTAAATTTTTCACTTTCAAGCATAAAATAATCCAGGGAGAAGACTAACATAAAGTACCACTAGCTTAAAGTTCTGCGCTCGTTTCCAGGTCCGGAACTCCAGTGTCGGAGCTACGAAGATGGGAAGCAGCAGGGGCACACGTCTGATGACGTTTCAGTGGGGTAACAGGGCCCGCAGGTGCCGGGCGACACAGGCTACGTGGTTGGTGGGAGCAGCGTTAGGGTCAGCCCCATCACAGGGAGAAACGGCGGCACGTCACACAACTCACCCCAGGACGACACCTAATTCTTTCACATGGACTCGTGTGTGACCACGCAGATACTCAGACAGCATCTTACTTTTCAGGTACATCTCCTGTAGTCTGTCTTCAAGATGCATGATGCACTGGGGAGCCAACAACATTCAGGATGAGGGGCAGCATTCAAACCTCTGCCAATATTCTAAGAGCTGGAATTCTCTTCATTCCTTTCTAAGTACACACCTATAACCTCATTTCTTTCAAATACACATAAATATTATAGACCGCATCAAACCCTACCACTGGTAGGTATAAGGAAAGGTTTATATAAAACAACAGTTTACTTTTTCTAATGACTATTAAGATTTTCATACATATCTGCTAGTCTTTTTTAAAAAGCATTTTTAACATAGATGAAATCGTTCCGTTAAGTGCATTTATTTCCTACTTTTAAAAAACTTTATAATAATCCTTTCCCTATGTTATTAACAAATCTTTATCAAAGTAATTTTTATGGCAAAATAATTTCTGAGAATGTAAATTATCATTATTTGCTTATCCACATGGCAATCTGAGTTTTTGTTGCTATAATTTTTTAAAGAACATCTTTGTTGTCGTTTTCCTATATCTCAGATTATTTTGGTGAAATACATCCCCAAAAGTAGAGTGAATGGAACAAGGTTACTTTAAATTTTTTGTTTTTGTTTTTGCTCTCAAGACTGCATTTTAACTAGGTCTTTAATAACAATAAAGAAAAGGCAATTATTCTCAGGACATCTCTACCCTTGGAATTGTGTCCAACTTCATTTTTTAGAGAATAGCAACCATCTGTGTCTTTCACCAGAGGCAAATGCTTTTGCGTTTGGCAGGCAGAGCCATCCAAGCATCTTCAGTAAGACACCTGACGGCTTTGGCAAGGGTAATTCCATCATACATAATTTTCTTCTAGACCATTACGCCTGTTATTTTCAAGGTAAAAAGATTAACAGATGCATTTGAAAATGTTGATCTTGACCATCTGGGCTGATCAGTGACATGGAAAAAGTATTCGAGATGCAATCTTAGTTTTTCATTGGCTTAAAAATCTTTTAAATGTATTGTGCTGAGTAGAGGAAAAACAACTGGTAAGTGTCTAATAAGAGTAATAATTAAAGCAAGGAGGGTTTCACCAATCCTCATGGAAATGCTCCTCCAAGTAAGCAGAGTTAAGCGGTAAAAGGAGCTCCCGTTAAGTTTCAGTTTCTTATAAACACAAAGTTTTTAATAAGAGTGTTATAAAATATTAAAAAGAACATTCACATTATGTTGAATCCTTTGTTTTAAATGGTTAATTTATGGTGTTTTCATAGTCCCCATGAAAGCTGTATGTTGTAATGTGGAAATAAAGAGAACATTTGGTCTATATGGAATGTATACTAAACTCAAAATCAAATCATTTAGAATTTTTTATAAAAGGTCTGATTATCATATAGAACCACTTTGGGCTCTGCCCTCCCCTTTTTCTGGGATTTTATTCCTGAGATGGATTTGTTTAATTTTTAACTCCTGAAATTTTAAATAGCTACTTTCATTTTTTTATACTGAAGGCTCTAATAGCCATTTACTCATGTGTTTCAGTCAAGTGATTTTTAGGGAGAATTTTAAACTGCAAATGAAATTTTCTTTCAGCTTGGTTTTGTCAGGTTAAATAAGTCATTCCATTCATACTACTGAGTGGCTAAACATGCTTCTGTCAAAAACAAAAACAAAAACCAAAAAACATACTTTAGCCCAAATGAAGTAAAAAGAATTAATTATAGTGATTTATTGCTTGGATAACTAAGATGTCAAATGTAATAAGAGCTATATATTACAGAAAAAAATATGAAACATGGTAAATACTTAAAATAGTAAAAAAAAAAAAAAAAAGTATAAAATCGAATATATCTTTCTTTCCTTATAGAAAAGCAAAGTTCGGCCACTAAATCAGCATGATGCAGCTTGCTATTAGAAAGAAAAACTGCCCACAAATATAGAACAAAAGTAAGGCCGTCATAACCCGTAAGTGCTTCTCACATCACCCCCTGGGACAGAGGTCCTGCGAGAGTATGCTTCAGTATAAAGCCCAAATAAAGATTTTGGTGAAAAGGTGTTGTCAGTCATTAATATTATTCATGAAACTGATTATTATCAGTAGTCACACTAATACTACCTGTTTCCTGAGAACTTATCACATGTAACACTATTCCAAGTGCTTTACCTGAATCCTCTAATTTCACTTTCATAACCATATGAGATAAGCTCTCTTACTTCCTCAGCTTTACAGATGGAGAAATGCAGACCTTGAGAAGTCACACATCTAGGAAGTAGCAGAGCTTGGATATGACCCTAGACTACTGGATCCCAAAGGCCATGCACTGGCCACTGCTGTACCCTGACTGGTAAAGCATCTCACATGGGCATGGTGCTTTGGAAGTTTAAAAAGCAGTATCTCAGACCGAATTTTCAGAGCATTCTCACAACATGCTTGTTGAATGGATTCTACCTTTGTTTTACAAGTGAGACGGCTGAGGTTCAGAGATGCTCAGGACTGTCCACTGTCACACAACTCAACAATGGCAAAGCCTAGGCTTCACCTGGCTGCACTGCGGGGTCTCCCTGTCATGCCACACTGCCACAACAACCACACAGTACTTCAAATCACCTTCTTGAAGGCCATGAAAGTCTTGAATCTCTGAGGACTGTGGTGCAACGGTAGGTCACAAGATCTCAGAGAAATTGCCACTCCATTCATGGTTAGTGTAGGTAATTCACATTCAGCTTCTCACTTTGTGATTAAATAGCTCTGTACCTCGTGCGGAGGTAACGGATGCTCTGGTCTGGGAGTATGTTGCAGAGGGCAGCCGAGTGTAGGGGTAACAGCGGAGAAGGTGGGCGCTCTTTCACCTCAGTGCAAATCCCCAAGGTCAGCTCACTTTCATTCTTCCCAGCTATGTGCCTGTAAGCCTCTCTTCCACTTTTAAGACCTTTCTCCCTCCCTCCTTCCCTCTCAAACTACATTTTCTCTCAGTCTCTCTGCACATACACACATATATTTTTTATATATTCATTCCAGTGACTGGGGGAGAGCTGTTGATCATTTTCTAGGAGTTTATGAGCTCTATTTATTGCCTTTAATATAACGTTATGAAATCGATTTTAAAATCCCACCTGAAAAGGAACACAACTGATACCATCTTCTATGGGTATGGTACTTCAAAATTTTAAATGTTTACACAAATGATATTCTGTTTTATCCTTAACAATTTTATGAGAATGGTCCCTGAACAAAAGGAACTACAATCCCTTCAGTGACTGGTTTGCTTGATGTTGATCCAAAAAAAGGAAAACTAATGAGTTCCCTAAAGGAAGAATTTAAATTTCCTTTTATGTTTGATCCCTTCCCCCATACCTTATTTCCTTTACCGTATACCTTATCCAAAAAGATTTCAGTGTCACTCCGTGTTGTTTTAACTATTGTTACTGAAATCTATCCTGTTTGCTGGTTTTATGTTGCACGTTCCATTTTTACTTAGGTTAACGTACAATTATACTAAAAACAATACATTTCAGTCGTGAATTTATAATAAAAATATTGTTAAAAGTATTTTCTTAACTATATTTCTTTGGTAATACGAGAACAAGTACTTACAAAATCAGCAGGGAGGTGAAGCTTGTAAAGCTGTAAAATGGAGTGAAGTAAACTGGACACCTGACTAGAGACCAAGACCTCCTGGCCCAGTTTCATGCTGTCCGTCACTTTCCTCTGACTTGTGGCTACCTGGACACTCCACTTATCCGTGTCTGCGATAATACAGACAGCTTCAGCTATCGGCTCATCAAGCACTGGATGCTGGAAGAGAAACACAGTGGGTCAACTTTCCACAACACTGCCAAGGGGCACTCAAAACGTTCAGAATGCTTCCAGGTAGCATTAGCCTAAAAGTTCAGAAGTTGCTAGCGGGAGCTACAGAAATTTAGGGTATTAGAGTGACTAAAATAGTAGGAGTGTCCTCAACTTAACATTTAAACTTAATGTGATAAAAACTGCATTCAATCAATATTTCTTTCTTACACCCAGGAGTTACACCGTAAATGTTGTTAATGTTCACAGGAAAGCAAAAGGATATGTGCCCTCCCTATATTCCAAGATATTAAAATTCCTTTCCTTTTGAAAGATTAAACTCTCCTTTTAAAATGGAGACAATTAGGGGGCGCCTGGGTGGCTCAGTCGGTTAAGCATCCGACTTCGGCTCAGGTCACGATCTCGCGGTCCGTGAGTTCGAGCCCTGCGTCGGGCTCTGGGCTGATGGCTCAGAGCCTGGAGCCTGCTTCCGATTCTGTGTCTCCCTCTCTCTCTGCCCCTCCCCCATTCATGCTCTGTCTCTCTCTGTCTCAAAAATAAATAAACGTTAAAAAAAAAAATTAAAATGGAGACAATTAGAATAAGGTATAGGATTCTATTGCCATTTCTCCAAAAGAAGGTTAGGCAGGGTAACTAAATAAATATTCCCTTAAAGTTACAGCTTTAATGATTAAGCAGTATTTATTTAGTGACCACATGCTACATACATAAATCAACTCTCACAACCAACTATCTAGATGAGGCCAAAAGGCCAAAGGATGGCTACAGATGAATAACTTAAAATGCAAAATTCTCGGTAACTATGTAGTGATGGATAAAGCAGGCTGGCAACTAGTAAACTGTGCCACAGGGCAAACAGAGTCAAGCAGTCAAGGAAAGAAATAAAAAATCTAAGGTCTTGAAACTGGTCAAAGTGTAACTGCTTCATCACCAGCCCCTGGAATCAGGGCAATGTGGCTCATTGGGGGAGGTCATGGATGGAAGATTCTCCAAGCATGAGTTACTTTAGAAGGGCTGCAGATCCAGGTATGATAACAAAAAGGGACAGAGAAGTTGGCTCAATTATTCTAAAAGGAGATACTTAAATGGGTATGAGAAATATATTTTAAAAAAATCAAACATGAAAAATGAGCATTGGCCTATTTATTTATTTATTTATTTATTTATTTAAGAGAAAGAGAGAGCATGTGAGCAGGGGAGAAGGGCAGAGGGAGAGAGAGAGGAAAAGAGAGAATCCCAAGCAGGCTCCATGCTCAGTAAGGAGCCTGACATGGGGCTCAATCCCATGACCCTGGGATCATGACCTGAGCCGAAATCAAGAGTCAGACACTCAAAAGACTGAGCCACCCAGGCAGCCCAGCATGAGTCATTTTTAAATCACTGGATCAAACAGGCAGAATTGGAGGTGGAAATCAGAGGAAAGACTAAAGACAAAGTGTCCAAGGGTTGGGACAAACTGACAGGAATTGGTGGGCCCATTCCTTGAAGGAGGGGGCTAAATCTTTTCTGCCTGTATTCTTAGCCCCTAGCACAGGACCTGGCATTTGAGAAATGTTACTAAATTAAAATGAGACAGGTTAGGGGCATTTGGGTGGCTCGGTTGGCTGAGTGTCTGACTTCAGCTCAGGTCATGATCTCACAGTTGGTGGATTCCAGCCCTGTATCGGGCCCTGTGCTGACAGCTCAGGGCCTGGAGCCTGCTTCGGATTCTGTGTCTCCCTCTCTCTCTACCCCTCCCCCGCTCACACTCTGTCTCTCTCTCTCAAAATAAATAAACATTAAAAAAAATATAAAATGAGACAGGTTATACAAGCAGATGAGGGAGTTGATGAGCATCCCGTACCCCCTAGCACAGCACGGTATTGCTGACTTTTATGTTTACAGGTTCCAGAACAGAGAAGAACCAGCCTAACAGTTACAGAAGAGCACCTTAAAAGAAATACTGAAGCATTACACATTCTCAGACTACTAAATGTCTAACACAGAGCTCCCTGAATATATCCACCAGACAACCCAATGTTTCCATCTAACTATATCACTTTAGTAGCTACTCACTTATTTACTGAATAAACACTTTTTAAAGTAAATGGAAATAGAGGAAAATGTAAATAGTCAAGAAAAAAAAAAGAAATGCTGAAATGATAAAAATATCACGAGCAACTACTTTAGCTACAATATAAAGAGCTCCAGGGCTACTGGCTCTCAATCACTGACCTTGTCTACACTTCTGTGGGGTCAGAGAGTTGAAGCTTAAGTTTCGATAATTCTGGAGGTTTCTGATACACATCTTTCCAAAGAAAACACAACCTCACTAAAGACAAGGCAGTTTAAACATATTACGATTTGGCTTATTAGTCAATCTCTAAGCTTTTAGAATTTAAAGAACTCTAAGATCCAGAAGACCATGTTTGGATTCATCACAGAAATACACAGCCACACACACCCTATGCACTGGTATTCAATTTAAAATTCCTCTTACAACAGGCTCTACTTTAAAGGCATATGTAGAAGTACAATAAAAAACAAAAAATTACATGTATCCTTCTTTTCAACACCAATTTCTTAGCCATATCTTTTTTTTTTTTTAATTTTTTTTTTTTTTTAAGTTTTTATTTATTTTTGAGACATAGAGAGACAGAGCATGAACGGGGGAGGGTCAGAGAGAGAGGGAGACACAGAATCGGAAGCAGGCTCCAGGCTCTGAGCCATCAGCCCAGAGCCCGATGCGGGGCTCGAACTCACGGACCGCGAGATCGTGACCTGAGCCGAAGTCGGACTCTTAACCGACTGAGCCACCCAGGCGCCCCAATTCTTAGCCATATCTTAATCATAGAAGTAATTAATAATGAAATCTGTCAGGGAGATTTTTTTTTAATGTTTATTTATTTCTTGAGAAAGAATGAGAGGCAGAGCGTGAGCTGGGGAGGGGCAGAGAGAGAAGGAGACACAGAATCTGAAGTAGGCTCCAGGCTCTGAGCTTTCAGCACAGAGCCCTACGCTTGAACTCATGGATCACGAGATCATGACCTGAGCCGAAGCCAGATGCTTAACTGACTGGGCCACCCAGGCACCCCCAAACACTTTTTAAAAATGTTTTATTTATTTTTTGAGAGAAGGGAGGGGGAGAGAGAGTGAGAGCGCAAGCGGGGGAGGGGCAGAGAGAGAGAGTGGGGGACAGAGGATCTGAAGCAGGCTCTGAACTGTCAGGCTGACAGCAGTGAGCCTGACGTGGGGCTCAAACTCACGAACCATGAGATCATGACCTGAGCCAAAGTCGGACGCTCAACTGACTGATCCATCCAGGCACCTCTGAAAGATTCAAACACTTATTAAAAGCCTGACCCACCCATATACTATTCTTAGGGTTTGGAGTTTGGGCATGGAGACTAGAAAAAAGAGAAATGGGCAGGAGAGGTAAGGCATGGCTGCATCCTGATGGAGACTTTGGCTTCGTATGGATCTTAAGAGAAGGAACACATAATATGAATAGCTATCAGCAAGTATGATTACTTAGTAAGATTCCTCTTCTTAGTATTAAAAAACCCTTTAAGGGGTGGGGGGCGCTTTGTCAATTTGACTAAATATCATCAGAACACCCATCATACATTTACCCTTTTAAAAGTTCTCCTCCCAACCACTGTGTCTGAGATTAAACGAGACCTCTGATGTTTGAGTTTTGAATGAAAATCTGAAGCAAATATTAATATTAAAAACAGTCATTTCCCCTTAAAATGTTTGTTTGGTTGAAAACTTCATAAACCTTAGAGACACTGTTATGTATCAATTTTCCTTTTCTCTCTCGAACTGAAGAGAAGCAAATTCAAAGTAAGTTTCTAAACCACAGGGTTCGTTAAATTCTCTTATCAGGATAAGCCTGCAATGTTTCTATATTCTCCATAATCTGAGATGTCCAAAACCGCTGCCTTAGGCCTGCCCCCCCCCCCCCCCCACCCTGACCATCCACCCTCCCCCTCGCCTCCCCCCCCCCCCCCCCGCCGCCCCCCCCCCCCCCCCAGCCCATGAGTGCCCACACTCCAGATGGCACTGCAGAGCGGCCGGCCCTCTGATCCCTAATGCCCTCCCGCCACCTCTTCCAGGCAGCTGCCCACCGTTCCTGTGCCTCCCTCGGAAACGTGACCAGACAATTCAGAAACTACAGACAGGGACTGGAGGATGTGAGAGCACTGCAGATCAGTAGAGCTGCAGGCGACTGTGAGGCTGGATGGTCAATCTCCGTCGCAGGAATGAGGCAGTGGCAATAAGCCATTGCCTTTTGTGCCTTGCTCTGCTCTGTGAGTTAGAAACAGTCTTTAGGGGCGCCTGGGTGGCTCAGTCGGTTAAGCGGCCGACTTCGGCTCACGTCATGATCTCGTGGTCCGTGAGTTCGAGCCCCGCGTTGGGCTCTGTGCTGACAGCTCAGAGCCTGGAGCTTGCTTCAGATTCTGTGTCTCCCTCTCTCTGACCCTCCCCCGTTCATGCTCTGTCTCTCTCTGTCTCAAAAATAAATAAACGTTAAAAAAAAAATTTTTTTTTAAAAAAGAAACAGTCTTTATTTAGTTCCACGTTGTCAATATCCCATTTATCCAATCTACTCTCCTGTGAAGATTTCTCAAGATACAGTGACAAATGAAATGCTTTATATTATATAGATCTTTAAAGGTTTCTCAAATATTCTTTGGCTATTACATTTTATTGAATCAACAGGTTAAGCCTGGTTAATTCACAGCCACTAAGGATGTGTGGGTCTGTTTCCCAGGAGTGTAGATGGCTGCGACATACCAACTTCAGCATTCTGGAGTCGATCTCTGAGTACCCAAATATGCTGCCTTGACCTACACATGCGTGACTTCCGCCTAACTTAAGCTTGCAGAAACAAGAAATGTCTATAAGGTTTGAGTCATCAGAAGAGCCATGGTTCTGATATTTCAGTGAAGGGCAATGATAAGACAACTGCAAAGGCTCTGAAGGAAGACAGGGCTGGGCTTGACCACTGCCTCTGTCACACACTAGCTGCAGGACCCTAGCAGCTCATTAACCGGGGCTTCAGTTTCTACATCTGTTGTAAAAGATGACCTACTTCACAGTTTCTGTGAAGTTTAAGTGAGGTTAAATTCATGGAGGTTTTCTGTGAGAAAAACGTATATGACACTTGTAGCACAGATACTAATTCTCCATGTTCGATTTGCTCTCTTACCCCACCCCCTGTCTCTATTAGTCATGGCCGCTGAACCCTCAAACTTCCTAAAACACCACGTTATCATTTCTCTCACCAACTCAGAAATGTACTCTAGTCCCTATCACCCAAATACCTAAGTTCAAACTTTTCTTTTTCCATACTTAAAGCTCTTCACAATCTGGGCCAGATCTACCCACAAATATTTACTTCCAGGACTTTCTAAGGATCCCCTGCTCCAGGCTGAGAGGACTCCTGCCTCTTACCTCAAGCTGTGCCCAGAATGTTTCCCCTGCTACCTTCTAAATGTTTCAACCTTTCAAGGACCCAACTTGGGTCCCATCCCCATGCCCCACCTCACCCCACAGCAAGACGTCTTTCCCATATTCACTGCTCTTCCTTTGACTTCTGAGAACTTTTGCAATCTACATTTTGACATTTAATCACTGTCTTAACTGGTTCTCAGTTTCACATCTGTTTGCCTACTCAGTGATTATGTAAGTAACTCAAAGAAAGAAATCACATTTTATTTTTCTTCTGTAGCCTCTGAAATGAGCATAACAAAATGCTAGGCACGTGCTAAGTATCTAATACATGCTGGTTCTGTTGAACAATTCTCTATTCAGATTTCTTTTTTTTAATGTTTATTTATTTATTTTTGAGAGCGAGGAAGAGAGAGAGTGTGTACATGAGCAGTGGGAGGGCAGAGAGAGAGGGAAAGAGAGAATCCCAAGTAGTCTCTGTGCTCTCAGCACAGAGTCCAACGTGGGGCTCAAGCTCACAAACTGTGAGATCATGACCTGAGCCTAAATCAAGAGTCGGACGCTTAACTGACTGAGCCACCCAGGCACCCCCCTCTATTCAGATTTCTTTATTTTTGGTTTCAGTCCAGTTCCTATTAAGTCATCTGAAAAATTAATATATTTCTTTTCCATGTACCACATTTAAATGACATTTTACACGATCACCTGTTTTTAACATAAGAGCAGGAAAATACCATCCTCACTTACACGCTTCCTATAATTACTTATTAATTCATCACGCCATTTTTCCTGTGGGGTGGCCAGGAATGTAGCACTGCTCTACAGATAGAAACATTGGGGACAAAAAATATAAGAGTTTATTAAATATCTTGGTATGTCAGAATTAGAAGCTAGCACCTCATGCAAGTGTTTTCAACTTTTAGCTCAATGAGTCTGCCAAGCCCCCTAACTTTGAAATCCTAGGACTGTATCAGGATGGAAATCTTTTGGAAGATAAGATTGCAAGAAGTGTGAATGACAGTCTGAACTTAAGGTCAAAATAGGAGAAAATACAGTTGCCTCTATTATGACTTCCTCATATTTATGCTGTTGGCACTGCCCAATCCATACTCTGAACTGACCCTTTATCAGTCCTTAAAGATGTGCAGCCCACAGGTGTATTATAGACAGCAGGAGTGTAGACAGATTCTGTACTCATAACCAGCTCTAAAATCTGCACACTGGTTATAACAGTGCAGATTTGATTACTAGGGACAAGCCACTGTGTGGCTTCTTTCAAACATAAAAAAGCAAGTGATTTATGATTCAGTATTGGAAGCAGCGCCCTATATCTTTTATTTTTCTTTGAAATGTTCTGAATAAAATGTAAGATTCTTCAGCATCATTTGAGTATCAATTTGTTATTCTATATGATTCCGGTACATTTTATAACTTTATTAAAATAAATTTGAATAAGAGGATATCACATGACAAAGTACCTTTCAAAAAGATTCTCAGCATTATGTTACAGCACCATGACTTAGTAATATTAGCCTTTACATAGCTTTAAGTAACCCCTTTCATTGGTCATACAAAGACAATGGGATGACTAAGGCAGTGAAGCTACCCTTCTCTGCACTTGCTCTTGGTTGAATGCCCTCAGATCCCCCTTTTTATTCTTCTACCTCATTAGAAGTGAAGGCCCACCTGCATAACCATATCCTCCCCGCCTTGGAACCGAAGACTTAAGCAATGTGAGAGAGTCGTTGGCCAACCCACCCCACTTCTGGATGGCTGAGCACCACATGTAAGGACTGCAGCTATGTGTGGATTGTTGACCAGTGGGGTTTTTTTCTTTTTTTTTTTTTTTTTTTTTTTTTAGTAAAACAAGCAAACAAACAAAAGTCCCCACAAAAAAAACTAAAAACCCTTCAGTATCACACACATTCAGAGAAAAGGGAACTTGGATATCGCTCACCATTCTTAAACACTTCATCTGGCCTATAAAATGATGCAGAATACTGTCTTTTACTAAATGATCGGCATCTAGACTTTCCTGACAGCAGCTTTACCAAGAAATGGGACAGACAGAACCTCCTGTGGTGGCAAAGCCAGCTTTGTCTGTAGGTTAAGATGCTCATCAACATAATCAGCCAGAAGAATCTTCAGTTTCCTGAAAGAGCCACAGCGTCCCCCTTTGCCCCACTTCTCGCCCTTCATTCTGCTCGCTCCCTACTGACTCCCTGGTATAGGCATCGCTTCCAGGAAGTCCTTCCACACCTATCCTGTGTCTCCCACTGCAGTAGACTCTACCACACTGTTTTTACTGCTTATTTACTTCTTTGTACTTCCTGTTATAGATTTCAAACTCCTTGTGGGCAGGTGCCATATTGTCTCTTGGGCTGTTTACAAGAGTTTTCTTTGTCTTTTGTGCCCTGTAGCTTAAGACTCCCTGATTGGGAGTCAGTGTGCTTCTTTAGTCTGAAATACCACAGCTGTTCTCTCTCTTCAAATATTGTTTTCCCTTGCCTTCTCAGTTCTCACCTTCTGAATATGCTATCAGATTTTCTCATTCTAGCCTCCATGTCACAAATTCAAATTCTCTCCAGTGGTATTTAATCTACTCTGCTCTTTAACTTATTCCTTGGGACTGAACTCTAATGGCCATATTTTTCAGTCTTAGAAGTTCTTTTTAGTCCTTTTACAAATCCAAATCATCTTTTATCACATCACCCCATCTCTTTTAAGGTTCCGATTCCTTCTTTTTTATGACTGTAACCATTTTTAAACACAGTGACTTAACAGTTATTTCAGATTGTTCTAGGAATGCTAATTCTCCAGCTTGTATTTGCTTACTCTCCCTCATCATGTTTTCCTCATACATGGTTTGTAATCTCTGAACATGAGCCCATCTTGCTGGCGTTATTTATGTCCTATGTGTATCTCTTGGAAACAGGTTCAATGGCAGTCACTAATGGTTTAAGAGTTAAAATAAAGTGGAGAAGAGGAAACAAGCTGGTGGTTATGAAAGCACCCAGTGTGCTTCCTTCTGCCAGAGTCCTAGAGGTTTCTATGCTTCTAGATTTTATATTTATTTCTTGGGCAGGGATTCCCAAATCACTTGGGTAGAATAAATCTGGACCTCCAACCCACTCATAGAATGGACCTGGGACTTTGATATCTCATGGGTGACTTCATTTTCTCCCACCCAAGTTTCCAACTTGTTTCTTTGCTGCTTTGCTATTTATGGCTGGAATTTTCTAGTCCCCCTGTCATGGAAGGATAGCTCTTTGAACCTCTAAGGAAGGGTTCATGTCCATGTCCCAAGCCTTTTGTGTATATGGGACCACATCTTTCATCCTGAGTAGATCTTAGAAACTCAGCACTCAATTCCTAGGACCTGTATCCAGACTGAAATCTTACAGAGCCATGGTTATATCAGCCCAAACTTACTTGTTCTGGCTTTGATTTCAATTTGTTTCTGGCACAAAAGGATTTTCACTTTTTTCCATACACAGGTATTATAACAATGGGGCTAGGTGGGATGGTAATATTTTACCCATCATCTTTAAAGTTTTAGAGGGGAGGCACACCATTTGTATCAGGGCAACATGGTGCTGGACTCCTCCAACCTTACACCTGGACTGTGCCTATAAAAACAGCACCCAGCACACAAAAAGTACTAAGTATTTTCTGATAGAAAGTAAATCTCCAAGGCATGACTCTCCTCCTCTTCCCCAAAAGCCATCTCCAGCCTCCTGCCTCATTTTTGGCCAAACAAGTCAGCCAGATCAATGACATGCCACCATCAGACTTCTAGTTTATACCCAGCACACTGTTAACATATAAAAATACCAGAAAAGGTAATAAGTAGTATTATAAATACTAAAAAATATATATAATTACAACATATAAAAACATAAGCAATTTGTTTATCAGAATATTTTTCTCTTGGAAACAGACTCAATGGCAGTCACCAAAGGCTTAAGAATTGTAATGAGGTGGAGAAGAAGAGAAAATCAGTCATTATGGACCATGGACATTGCTGAGGGATACTGGTAGGTATATCAAGGAGGGGGCTCTGGGAAGCCCAAAGACATCATTAAAACATAAGGACCTGGTGGCAGAGGGAAGGAGGGGAGGGTCTGGTGAGGTGGTCTGGGAGAGGCAGCAAAGGAAACATCTGACCTTCTGTGGGTTTGTGCCTGCGGCTGTGATCACCAGGCTCACTGGGCTGACACCCAAGTTCAGCCTACAGATTTATAGATACAGTGTGCAATGTTGGGCACAGCTTATATCAGGCCTGTCACTTGCTTAGAAAAGAAACAGTTTAAAGTCTAGGAAAGGTGCTCAAGGTCAAAAAGAGTTATCAGACTAAAGTTATGTGATGATGTACATGACTCCAAAATAAAACGCAAGAGAGTTGGTAGCTTTTTTTTACAAAGAATGGCATAGATGTTCAGAGACTTTGTACACAGTGAAAAAAATTTCAGAAAACTTTGAAAATAGCCATGTGTCTAACATTTACAAAATGTAAGAGAATTAAAGCCTGAGAGACCTATTTTATTCTCGTTTAGGTAAAGGGCCAAAGGCATCATGTCTAAACATGTTACTCTTCCCTTCAATTTTTAAAAGACTATCTTCCACTTCTCTTTACTTCAGAAGAAGACACACTAATCATCATAGTTTTAGCAGTAAACACACACTCCTAAATCCAGTTCTGTAGGAAACAGTCAACTACCATCACTGAGCACTTTCTATGTACACTGGGTGAGGTGCTGGGAACATGAAAGGAACTAAGGCTCCCTTCTCTTCTCAAGGGCCTGCAGCCCTAGTGGTAGAAAGATGCTGGAAACTGAACAAAGGTGTGGTGCAATGTGCTAAGGAGGCCGCAGGTGTCAAGTTCTATCTGGGGGGCAATTCCAGCAAAGGAGTTAAAATAATGGAAAACTATTAGAGCAGAAGAGTAAATGATCACATTCAGGATGGGCAAGGGCCCTCCGTGGCACTGTATGAGACGACTGAAAGGGGCAGAGATTGGATGCAAGACTTCTAGTTGGGAAGGTTAAGGGGAGCTTAAATAAGATTATATTGTAGTCACTGTGAGAAGGAGAGAGAATCACGAAGATTTCAGATTGGAGTTGACAATACCCAAAATGATATATTTTTCAAATATTAAAAAAACCACAATCCACAATAAAATGTACATTTTGCCATCATAACCCTACATACACACTTACACATGTGTGAACATGTGTGTCCATACACAAATGTGCGTGTGCACATGCACACACACACACACACACACATATATATAAATATATAAAGATTTCTCGACACAGTAAGACAGTGCTGTAGGCCCAAGGCACTGTCATTCTCATTATGCAACTTAAGAAAATGAAGGCAACAAGAGGTGTTCTCAAATAGCAGATTTGCCCTACATGGATGTTTCTTTTGCAACACTATTGATTTTAAGGTTGTTGTTGACTTGAGGCACCTTAATGCTGTCTGTATTACTTAGGTAATGATTTACCATTTGATGTGACTTTCTGTTCTTTTGTAGTCTCCCTGGTTGATTACACTGCATGGCATAATTAGGTATTCATGAGCATATATCACAGCCAAGCTCTTAGCAAAGCTCCTTATCTGTGCTACTGATTTCTGCATGGTATTTCTGGAGTCAATCTGTTGCTATCTTAAAATTAAATGAAAGAGCCTGCAATATCCAACTGGTAATTTTGTTTTCTAGATTATTCTGTAAAATGCCTGAAGCCCTGGAACATAGTTTTCAAAAAAGCATTACAATGTAATGTTAATTTTGGTCTTGATGACCCTACCCTGCAGTTAGCTGCCTGGCCTGCTCCTTGTGATGTCACCAGCAAAGAGAAGTGGACGCTTTTAGCATGGAATGAATGTGTGCATGTGTTCTGTTCCGTTATCTCCAGTAGGAGTGTCCCGGGAAACTCATTTACAAAGCACTTTCACATATATTATTTTAATAGCTAACATTTATTGGGCATTAGTAATGTGCCAGGCACTGCGCTAAACACTTGATATGCATTATCTCAGAGTTTTCAAACCAGACCTGTAAGTACTATTCATTTTTCAAAAGCTGAAACTGATGCTTAGAAGAGTAAAGAAACTGCCCGAGGCCACAAAGCCACTAAGTAGCAAGCCATGATTCAAATTCAGGTTTGTCTGTCGTTAGAAGCCAAACTTTTAACCACTGGATTATATTTCATCTGTTCCTCCAAATGCATTTTTTTTTTTTTTTTTGAGGCTTAGTGATGCCAACTGATTTACCTATCAGCAAATGAGTGGTAACACTAAAACGTGAATCCAGCATCAGAGTTAAGTCAGTGCTCCTCCCCTACTATGCCATAATTTAATACCCCTAACATTGCCCTGGGCAGCAGTATTCACAGGCAGACAAACACACCAGAGGAAAAAAGGGGAGAGATAAAGCTACTTGAGGGTCATAGGTACAGCATGAAGCTGGCTCTCTCACTCTGTCTCTCCCACTTTAACATTTAAAGTCAAAAGGAAAACAGAGAAAGAATGCACATTTAGATATGGCAGGAAAAAAATGAAGCTAAATATTACTTTAGCCTAATTTAAGGCAGCTGTATAATCTACATGCTAGGAGAAGACGGAGAAATAGTTCAAATGACAGAAAAGAGGTAGTGTATGGATTAAACAAGAACATGTGTTTAAATATTTAAAGACCATCACAAGCTTGATATGGAAAAGCCAATAGTAAAAATGGAAATAAAATAAAGTTAATATGTCTTTCTTTACTGAGACTGGAATAAGGAAGAACATAAAAAGAAATTCGTAGTATTGGAAGCTCTAGAATGCAATCCCTCGATGAGAGAAGAAATTCCACAAACTAGTTTATCATAGTTATAAAAGTGCACATTTACATAAGACAGATTTTACAATCCACTCATGCATAGGTCTAGAAAATAGATCGATAACTTAAATCAATTGCTTTCAAACAGTTAATAAAAATCCCTTTGCTAAAAACGATTATGAATATCAAAGCCCAATGAAGTCTTGCATGAACACTAAAAATTATTAACGTCCAAAAAATAGGTTTTTGAACACAAGTTAAGTAAAGCAATTTATCCCAATCTTTTATTCCTTAACAAATTATCATTCCAGCTCTAACTGTGGTCATGAACATTTGCTCTTGGATCTTTGCTTCTTTCTCTGGCAACATACCCAAGAATTTAAATAATTACTAGACTTATAGAGCAAGTGAATTCAATATAATGTTAAAACCCTAA
This sequence comes from Panthera uncia, assembly GCF_023721935.1. Lineage (NCBI taxonomy): Eukaryota > Metazoa > Chordata > Mammalia > Carnivora > Felidae > Panthera > Panthera uncia. Next base: position 133,102,060 of record NC_064811.1, on the reverse strand, counting down.
TTTATTTTTCAACAAATATTTGTAAATGGCAGTTGAGAGTAAGGCTATTTTTATTTAAACACTGTCCCAGACCAGAGTCCCCATGTGAGAGGCAGTTTAAATGGAACACTACTTCAAAAACAAAATTCATTATGATGAATGTGCCAAGTGAAATTAGAAATCTACTAATGCTAATTGGATGCAATCTGAATGCATTAAACTTCCGAAGATATTTTTATGAACCCTTTGCAATTTCCTATTAACACCCATGCATGGCTGCACTTTGGATGTACCCACAATTTGACACAATATAGGTTATTATGCTTAATAACTTTCGATCTCTCGGGGTGATTGCATAGTCTGAAAAAATGAGAAAAGCTACAGTGTGAAAACACTACTTCTCAAAGGAAGGGAAAATAATATATGAAAAACCTTTGAGAGTACAAATAGAGAAAACATGGATTTGTTTTTTTCAAATGTCAGAATTACAGAGCTCACTGGTCACCATTAACACCTAATATACAAAACACTGGAACTTGTCAGCCTGTGGAAAATAGTGTAAAAAAAAAAAAAAAAAAGTCATGAATGGTTTTCCAGATAAGCTCAAGGATGGTTATCAATCAATTATATTTCCATAGTGGTAAGTGAGCCAGTCCAGGGCATTTGCCACCCCCCCCCCGGTAAGATCAATGGCACTGAAGACAACTCAACCAGATCACACTCGCTCTCTTGGCGCCTCTGTCAGAAGCAGGACACTGGGCTTCATGCAAGAAGGGTCCAGCAAGCAATACCGATGTTCTTACAGATCAAACTGATGGCAGAACAGAGAGGAAAACCCCACAGGTTTTGCATATATGGATATAAACACATAGGCAGCCGACAGAAAAGGAGAAGAGGGCCTCTACCTCCCTGCCTTCATGCTACCAATAGCTACAAAATGTACGTGAGTCTAAAATCACGGAGGCTTCCGTGGTATGAGACAACCTAGACAGATAGGGCACTGTTCTTACCCTAATGTCACTGACGTAGGGATCACTCACATGATAAACAGGTATGCAGTATTCACTACAACTCTGAAAACAAAATGTTACGACATTTTTTTTTACAGGAGACAAAAGTAACCTCATAGCTTCATTCCTGGAATATCCTGGTGCGGGGTGGTGTCTGACCACAGAGCAGGGTGGGGTTAGGAATGTTCGGGTATAAATGTGTACCCTGGGCTGGCCTCCCCAGCTTCCAATGACCCCCTCCCCATCTCTCCTCCCACCCCATTCAGGGGGGTTATGAAGACATCTGTTTCACTACTGAGCTTTTCTTCCCATTTGACACAAATATCTTTAGCCTGTTTAGCCTGTGTCTGATGTATGTTTAGTCTTCACAGAGGAGATGCTCAAGGCCAAAGATAACACGCGGTGCCTTCTGTTCCACCTTTCAAAAACTACTTGTTGGTCGAGGAGGTAGGTAACAAGCCAAATTCCAATTTTCTTAATGCAGTGAGGACTTTCCCTATCGCACAAGATACATTATGTTTCCGGTGCAAAACATCTATTTTTGCACATCTGCCCAATAGCAGCTCAATTAAAACCAGGCCCATCAGATTGACACAGTTTCCTTAACTGCTCAGTTCCTGTCATGCTGCAGATAGCAGAAAAGCACTTAACGGCAGCCACAAGGCAATTTTCCAGTAAGACTTGTTAATCTTTATACAGTCATCCTCATGCAGCCATCAAAGTGAACTTAATGACAAATCAGTTAAAATAAATTACTTTTAGGAACTTGTAAGGATCGGATAAAAAGCAAACCATATGTGACATCTCTTCGGTCCTCCCCGTGACGGCATATAATTGTCACCATCTGTGCTGTTTATTCTATTTGCCCGGCCCGTCCGCCCTCCAGATCCACTCTTTGCCCTTGTCTGTCTTGTGCAGGCCCCAGGAGGCCGACCTCTGTGGACCTCGGGACTGTATCTGCATCAGTTTTGACCTTGCTCTCTGGCTTCCAGCTGGGCTCAGCCAGTGAGAGGTACAGAAGAGCTCAGAGGTTGAAGGGAAAGGGTGTCAGGGAGTTATCCTTCACCCTCCCCAGAGCTCATGCAGCCAGGTGGCTGCTCTTCCTGCTCCAGCTCTCCACCGTTCTGGTGTCACTGCCCCCCCGCCACTTATCCCTCAGGCCCACATGTGCCCAAAGCTCCCAGCTGCTGCTACTCCCTGGGTGCTTCACCAACCCTTGTTGATTGCTGTAATCTCACCCGCATCTCTATAAACAATCCTGTAACCGCACCCCCTTCAGTCTAGACACCTGCTGCTGGCCCAGACCCTGGCGGACATATTGTCAGCAGCCAGAGGCTCCAAGCTGGGATTACTTACATGGACTGTGTGGACCAGATCGGCCACCAGACACTGCTTCAGCTTCTCATCGCTGCTGGTCCCATGAAGCACCAGATCAGGCACGTACGTGGGGCAATAACCCGCCAGAAGTGAGCGGCCAAAGTTTCTTACATTTGTGTTGCTAATGCTCTGAGACCTAAAACAATATTGGCCCATTAGAATACACAATTAAAAATGTACCCCCTTCTCGCATCACCATTGGCACAAAACCCCCAATAACACAGATGCAAAAAACAGATTCATGGTGGTCCGTTCCACCAATCCTCCAGTAAGTGGATCATTGACATGGGAAGAGCAAGGGGGTGGGAGGAGAAAAATAATTTCTTTTTTGACGGAAGGGTAGAAGAAACAGTATTTTCTATCACATATTGACATGATATACCTCATATCAAACATCCACCAGGCAGTCTGTGTCAAGAGAGTGAAGAAAGAGAAAGTCTACTGGGGGGAGGCGGGGAGGCACTTGCCAAAAACCTGGCTTTAGGAACGCGACACATCTGCACAGGGTGGCGCCCACACCAGGGCAGAAGAACAGCAGAAATCTCTAATTACTGCTTTCAGTCATCACAGCCCAAATAATCGACCTGATGGAGTGTTAAGGAAGAGGTGTTGTTTCCCAACCCCGTCATGCTGCTCTGAGCTGCAGGAGAGAAGCCACACGGTGAGGGCAATCCACCGCCTCCGATGCAAGGCATCTGCTGCCAGCCATACAACTCCCGTGCGGATGACAGAAAATTAAAATACCTGCTCACCTCCACCATATCCTCGAGCTTCCCAAAATGTCGCAAGATCTGCAAAGGCAACGGCGTGCCTTCTCACTCAGAGAGCTCAGAGGCACCAAGCCACTGTCATCCCCCTTGGGGAAAGGGCAGGCTCGAAACCCTGTGCAGCGGTGTGATTAACACTAACGCTCCGAGAAAAAAGCCCTCATGTGTAACATGGCCAACGGCAGCTAACGTGATCATGCGTGTTAAGTCAGAAAACCAGTATTTGAACCCAGTTCCTTCTGCTTCCCAGCCTGCCGGTGTTACCTGGGCAGAGGCAGCTCCACTTCCAAGGATCCTTCAGTCCAGTCATTGCTGTGCTCTAGATTCAGCGAGGCGGAAGCACACGCCTCCTCGTCACTGTCTCCAAGAGCGCTATCTGAGCTTTCATTCCTGGGAATGTCTCCTTCCATCCTGAAGTTGGCCTTCCTGTCAGCATCCCCACAGGGGACATCTGCAGCGCCTGAGAAGCCAGAGTCCTGCTGTGCACACCTGCTTGGAACAGGCTGTATCAAAGGTCCCTCCGCAGCCTTCAGATACAAACCTCTTGTTTTCTCCAGAATCCTCGTTTCGGCTCCTGCGGCACCGCCATCAGGTGCCAACGTGTCAGCACACTGGCCGGGCTGCCCAGCGGCATCTGCCACAAGCTCGCTTCTGACGCCTCTGTCCTCAGCAAAACCCCTCTCAAGTTCACCTTCATCCCTCTCAGAAGACGGGTTCTGAGGACAGGGGATGTTCTTTTGGAAGCCAGGTGTAAAGGAGCACCGAGAAGCCTGCTGGTCCTGAGCCAGGTCAGCGGCCATCCCAGACTCCACTGAGGGATGGCAGGCTAACTCTGGATACTGTCTACAGGCCATTAGCCGCTTCTCCATTTTTTGTGTGCGGCTTTCAAAGTCAGACTCTGGAGATACGGAGCTTCCAATTTGGAAAGTGACCTTTTCTAAGGGAGGCTTCTGCCAGGAATGTCCGTCAGGGCAAGGCCAGGCTGCTGACCGGTCTGAGAGTTTCTTGGGCATCTCCCCTTTCAACTCTTCACTGACAGTTCGCTGGCCGATCTTCACTCCTGCCCCCAACCCTTCACAGTTGGAGAGTCTTGAAGAGTCATCTCGCGGTGCCTCTTTTTCACTTTCTTCCTCCCCACAAAATGCACCCTGAGACTTCCAGGAGCTGCCCGATGCTGACTCTTGGAATTCCACACCGCAGACTTGAGAACTCTGCTCCGCCCTTTTGTTTCCTTCTTTGTCAGGTTTGGGACACAGGTCTCTAATGTCAGTGCCCTCTGGGGACACACCCAGCCCCTCAGGCCTGGGGCTCCTTCCCTCAGCCATCGAGGGTGGCAGGATGGGGGGAAGCAGAGCAGGCTCACTTCTCACTGTGACAACCACATACTCAGACTCCTCTACTTCTCCCCTCTCCAAGGCTGTGGTGATGTTGCTCCCATTTAACACTTGGTCCCCTTCACTGTGACTCCCACTCCAGGTCAGCTGATTCTCTTGCAGCTCAGAGCAACGGAGAAAGTAGGTCAGGACATAAAGTATGCGTTGGACCAGATCCTTCTGCTTCCCCAGCACCACCGTGCGAGTCAGCCTCACTGGAGAGCCAATGGCTCCGTAAAGATCACCTGGAGAGCAAAACACACACCAAGTTGTTTGGGGGCAAGCATGTCATGGATATGTCAGCCTTTACAAGAGAAAAACAGAAGACTTACACTCCCAAATTAGGATTGCTTCTTCACACACATGACTGGGGCAAAGAGGTAATTCCTACTAATGACCATGTTTTAGCTGTGCCTCTGGAAGGGAAAGCGTAAGGCTGCGGCCCACCGCTCCTGGTGCATGGACACAGTGCTGGTGTACATGGCCCTTCTCTGTGCTTGTTAGGACTTCCCACACAGCTCGCTGGGCAGGCCAGCCCCCACTAGAGCTGGCTCCCTCAGCTCACTATACAAATCAAGTACTGTATCTTGGAAACAAGAATGATGGGATTTTTTTCAGAACAATCCCAGGACAATAGACCTTGGGGTAAAATCCAAATTCAGGGATCTCTGAACAGAAGTGTAGTGAATCAATTCAAAATACTTAATGAAATGGCCTGCTCAGAATTCCCTCAATACACACACACACACACACACACACACACACACACACACACACCAAGTAGAACCAATGTGATTAACAAGAAGAAATCACTTAGTCATGAATAATGAATCTGAATTTATTTTCCATTACTTCACCTGAAAATCCTACTGGAAGAAAACACGTCCCATAAGTTATATCCTGACAAGTTGATTAAAAACTATGTAATGAACCACAAAAATTTAGCTTAAAGGTGGAAGAAGGGCTAATAAGAGCAAATATGTCAATGAGCCCAGCAGTATAAGCTTTCCATCAAAAGTATTTGTTAAACGTCTATTGAAAGTATTGCCATTTGACAATCTGATTACTGTTTGAAATGCTTTGATAATAATAATACTGACAATTACAACAAACAGCCAACATTTACTGAGTGTGCAGGCACAGTGCTAAGTGATTCGCGTGGATTTATCCTGTTTATATCCCTGTATAACCAACCCTGAGTTAGAAACCATTAAGAGAATAATCAGAATGATGGAATAAATCAAAACTTGCAAAGATACTAAATAAAGGAGAGGAGGTACATGGTAACAGTTATAAATAAGAGCTCAGGAAGTTAGAACTCATCTCAGGAATGCATCTAGAGAGAGAAGGGAATGCATTTTTATTAGAGCACATACTAGATAAAACTAATTATACCAACAGATTGAGACAGGAAAAAGTTATGGGAACCATCAGGAAGTACTTGCCCCTGGGAACCATCAGGAAATACCCCCTCTGGAGAGTATTCCCTAGTGTAAAGCTACTGCTCCTGAAAACATTTAAAGGGCAGGACACAAATGACTTTAAAGAATCCTCTCTATAAAAAGACTACAGGCTAATCAAGCTTTATCTTTGAGGCTTTTGTAACTGACAGATCATTCAGGAATTCAAAAGAATAACTCAAGACTGTAGTCTGATGCTAGGACGAGTATTTCTGTTTGAGAAAACTTTCTAGACCTCTCATTGCTGCAGGGGGATCAGTCATTTCAGGAATTCAAGGGATATTCTTGTTAAATCAGTCTCAATGTTAATAAAGAGGATAACCATTACATATCTGAAATCTGGTACAAAAAAAAAAAAACACAGAGGAAAGAAAGGCCACTCAGAATGACAATATTTTTTAGCAATGCATTGAACATTTGGCATTGCACATTTTAATAACTAATAAATGGGGAAAAAAAGCAAGGAAAGCTACTAAAAATACAATTTATGATGTTTCCCGCTTTGGTTTTCTTCTTCAATATTAGTTTGGCTACTCGGGGTCTTTTGTGGTTGCACAGCCTCTACTACAAAGCTGTAATCATCAAGACAGTATGGTACTGGCACAAAAACGGACACTCAGATCAATGGAATAGAATAGACAACCCGGAATTGGACCCACAAATGTATGGCCAACTAATCTTTGACAAAGCAGGAAAGAGTATCCAATGGAAAAAAGATAGTCTCTTTAGCAAATGGGGCTGGGAGAACTGGACAGCAACATGCAGAAAAATGAAACTAGACCACTTCTTACACCATACACAAAAATAAACTCAAAATGGATAAAAGACCTAAATGTGAGACAGGAAACCATCAAAACCCTAGAGGAGAAAGCAGGCAACAACCTCTCTGACCTCAGCCGCAGCAATTTCTTACTCGACACATCTCCAAAGGCAAGGGAAATAAAAGCAAAAATGAACTACTGGGACCTCATCAAGATAAAAAGCTTCTGCACTGCAAAGGAAACAATCAACAAAAACAACAATCAACCCAACAGAATGGGAAAAGATATCTGCAAATGACCTATCGGATAAAGGGCTAGTATCCAAAATCTACAAAGAACTTACCACACTCAACACCTGAAAAACAAATAATCCAGCGAAGAAATGGGCAGAAAGATGAATAGACACTTTCCCAAAGAAGACATCCAGATGGCCAACAGACACATAAAAAGATGCTCAATGTCACTCATCATCAGGGAAATACAAATCAAAGCCACACTGAGATACCACCTCACACTGGTCAGAGTGCTAAAATGAACAACTCAGGAAACTACAGATGCTGGCGAGGATGTGGAGAAATGGGAACCCTCTTGCACTGTTGGTGGGAATGCACACTGGTGCAGCCACTCTGGAAAACAGTGTGGAGGTTCCTCAAAAGATTAAAAATAAATCTACCCTATGAGCCAGCAACAGCACTGCTAGGAATTTTCCCAAGGGATACAGGAGTGCTGATGCATAGGGGCACGTTTACCCCATTGTTCACAGCAGCGCTTTCAACAATAGCCAAATTATAGAAAGAGCCTCAATATCCATCAACTGATGAATGGATAAAGATGTGGTTTATATATACAATGGACTACTACTTGGCAATGAGAAAGAATGAAATCTGGCCATTTGTAGCAACGTGGATGGAACTGGAGAGTGTTATGCTAAGTGAAATAAGTCAGTCAGAGAAAACATATCATATGTTTTCACTCATATATGGATCTTGAGAAACTTAACAGAAGACCATGGGAGAAGGGAAAAGGAAAAAAAAAAAGTTACAAACAGAGAGAGAGGGAGGCAAACCACAAGAGACCCTTAAATACAGAGAATAAACTGAGGGTGGATGGGAGGGTGGGAGAGAAGGGAAAATGGGTGATGGGCACTGAGGAGGGCACTTGGGATGAACACTGGGTATTGTATGTAAGCCAATTTGACAATAAATTGTATTCATGAAAAAAACAAAAAATAAAAAATAAAAATAAAATAAATATACAATTTATTGGGTGCCTGGATGGCTCAGTCAGTTAAGTGTCTGACTCTTGATTTTGGCTCAGGTCATGATCTCACGGTTTGTGGGTTTGAACCCTGAGTCAGGCTCTGCACTGACAGCAGAGCCTGCCTGAGAGTCTCTCTCTCCTGCTCCTCCCCCACTCACTCTCTCTGGCTTTCTCTCAAAATAAATAAACATTTCTGAAAAATCTAAAAAAATACAATCTACAATAATTTAAGCTGTATAAAGTAATGACAGCAATTGTGTGTGGAAACAGTGCCTTTATTTTAGGGTCAGTCTTCATAAAATAATGCATCATGAAAATAAGAGACCTGTAATATTACAGATTTACTGGATCTTCAACTGGAAGACAATTTTTTGAGCCCTGGACTGACAAAGCCACTAATTTTAGAGTAGATTCCTTTGTTTTCATGAGTAGTATTTTATAAAATGAAGTTGCACAACAATGTGAATAGACTTAACATTACTGAACTGTACACTTAGAAATGGTTGAGATGATAAATGCTATGTTCTGGGCTTTTTTTAAACCACAATTTAAAATACAAATTTAAGGATGCCTGGGTGGCTCAGTCACTTGAGCGTCCGACTCTTCATTTCGGCTCAGGTCATGATCTCACGGTTTGTGTGTTCAAGCCCCTTTTCGGGCTGTGCACTGACAGCATGGAGCTTGGAATTCTCTCTCTCTGCCTTTCTCTCTCTCTCAAAATCAATAAATACTAAAAAGGGGCGCCTGGGTGGCTCAGTTAAGCTTCCGACTTCGGCTCGGGTCATGATCTCGCGGTCTGTGGGTTTGAGCCCCGTGTCAGGCTCTGTGCTGACAGCTCAGAGCCTGGAGCCTGCTTCAGATTCTGTCTCCCCCTCTCTTTGCCCCTCCCCCACTTGTACACGCTCTCTCGCTCTTAAAAAGAAACATTAAAAAATATATTCAAAAGAAAAAATATATAAAATTTAAACTTAAAAAAAGCAAGAAAACGAGAGAAGGTAAAGGAGACAGACGAAAGGCAGAGAGTGCATAAAGCAGGAAGGGAGCCGGGTGCAGGGAGAGGAGAGACCCAAAGGGAAGGAGACAACCAGCATGGAGCAAGGAGTGATAAGAGCAGGCAGAGGAAGGGAAAGCTGGCTCAGAGAACATAAAAAGGGGAGTCCAAAAGGAGGAGAGGAAGACAGAGCGAAAGGTGAGAGGAAAGGAGAAAGAAAGGAGGTTGGAGGTGAAGAGGTACAAACAGCAGAGAATCTGAGAGAAGCAAAAAGAGGTGAGGAAAGCAGTAAGGGTGATGCCCACAGAGGGGGACATGAAAAACTATCAAGGGGACAGTGAATAGATAGAAACCGGAAAGCTGAGAAACTGAGAATGTAGGAGCGCTATAAGGGGAGGACAGAGAAAGGGTGGGAAAGGTGGGGGGAATATGGAGGGAGAAACCAAAACAGAGGGAGGAACTGAAAGAAATTGTTTTTAAAAAGAGACGAGGAGAGAAGCCAAGGATCTTAAAGGGCCACTTTCTCCTAGATTACATTCTAATAAATGTGTATGCTACAAAGTTCCCCTCTACAGTGTTTCCCGAGGCCCACACATTGTAATTTATTCTATCTTTATTATTATTTAATTTAAAATATTTTCTAATTTCCCTTGTGAAGTATTATCTGCCTTTTGGGTTATTTAAAATGGGTTGTTTAATTTCTGAGCAGGTGGGAATTTTCTCCGTATCATTTTTTAAAGTTATTTTCATTATAATTTCAGTGGTGAAAGAAATTGCCTTTCAAACTATGCGTACCCATCCCACGACAGAAATACATTTTATACTGAAACCTCACTCATCCCCTGAAACATTTTACAAAACAGTACCTGTGTCACTCTGATATTTTCTATTGTACTGACCCTTTTAAATGCTTTTCTGACCCACAAAATTGCTTCCACAAGCCACTAATGGCTGGTGATCCAGCTTTGGAAAGTCCTTGTGTAGAGTGCTCATGTTAGGCAGGGTGAGGATGGCTGAGCTCCTGGAGAGCAGGCCAGTGAGGGTGTGATAGACCCCAAGGGCTGGTTGCTTTCAGCTTCTCTCCCCACTTTCCTGAGAATGCCAAGGAGCCAGGCAGAGGTGGGCACAGCAGTGGCACCTGCTCTGGCAAGCGTGCAGATAAGCCTTTGAAATAATTCAAAATAGAGTCTTTTCTACAACTTAGGAACCTGGAATAAAATTACCTCCGCACCATTGTATATTCCCAGAAATTTGTATTTTCCTATTTACTGGGACTTGGTAAATATTTAATAAAAATAATAATAATTGGAAGTGGCTCCCCCACTGAAGCTGCTTGATTTTTTTGTAATGATGGAAACTCAACCAGCATTTACACTTGACTTTACAAAGCTATCACAAGACTCTGCTCTGTCAACCACCAGACCCCTGCTGGATGGTCTGGGGGAGGGGAGGATTGGACACTTTCAATAATACATGACCTACTACACGACTATGAGCTCATAGGAAGGGACGTTGCCTTGTAATGCCAAACACAGGCTCTCAATTATTTAAATTTCAAATGCAAAGCGTGTCTAATTATAAATACATTCATCTAATTAAATGCACAATGTTTAATTAGCATTGTTTTTAAATGGGTGACCTGGCAGCATGAAACACCATGTTTCCTTATTATCTAGCCCCCTTCCCTTTGCCACTTAACGATACTGCATTTTTTCAAGACTATTGTTCCATAACAACAACAATGCTCTGTCCTCCCCAGAACTGTATAATCCAGAGTGAGGCATACTCTGAGTTCTTCTGAGCTCGGTACTGATTGGTTGTATTAAGTCCATTTTTAACATCCATAAATTCTTTAATTAATTCATTTAACATGTACCTATTATCCCCCTGACTGTGAGACATGTATTCTCTTTCTTAAATCCGGGTCACAAGGGCAAGACATCTTTATTATCTATAATGTGAGGACAAATAATAATAGGTTTGGAATGAGAATCTAATTAATTAATACATACAAAAAGCACTTAAAACAATGCTTGGTTCACAGTGTCAAGTTTTCATTATTGTTATTATAACATGCCATTTTCTAAGATTAGAGTGCGCTTCCCTAGTCCGTACTTCTGGAAAATGCCATTTTAACATTTCCTTAAGCAAGCCTTCCTTGAAAATCCCCTCCATCCCCTCACTTTGTCTCCCAGTGCCTCTCTAACATTAATATTTTCATCAGCAGCATAAATAACAAAAGCGCTTTATATAGAAGTAAATCCCACAGCAACCATTAACTATTATCATCCCATTTTACAGATAAAGAAACTGAGACACAGAGAGGTTAAGGCACTTGCCCATGGAGACTGGATTTGATCTAGGTAGTCTGGCTGTGGCACCTATACCCTTAACCTTCACACTATACTTGCAGCCTTCTCCTATCAAAGGAGTAATCAGGATGTTTTGAGATCATCTGAATACAAATCTGCCACCTCCATTAGGCAGCTAGCTTCCCCAAGCTAAGCAGTGTGTGTTAACCCCATATCCCTGGCATCTAGCATAGGATCTGGATCAGCGTGGGCAGCAAGTTTAACTGTGTTACTCTACATGATTGATGAGTGAGAGGTCCAAGAGTAGACCTCTTGTCCACTCACAAGTCCCAAACTTTATAACCAACTATGCCAAAGCATTAGATTTTTGCACCATGCCTACGTGCAAAGCTTTGAGGAAATAAATGCCACCATCTAACTGCAAGGAAGTGGTATAGAGAAAGACAAGGTTCCTAACTCAAGCTAAAGTTGTAAAGGTAGTAAAATTATAGTATGTTACTTTCTTTTTCTCCTATTTTTCTCCAACCAAGGCCATCCTTGAGGACAGTGGTTCTCAGCCAGAGAGCGTCTTCCCACCCAGGAACAATGTTTGGAGACATTTTTGATTGTCACAACTCTGAAGGGGGTTTTTCACTGGTAGCTAGTGAACAAAGGCCACTGATGCTGCTAACACCCCAAATGCACAAGATAGCCCTCCCAAGCCCCACCCCACAAAGAATTATCTGGTCCAAATATCAATAATGTTGAGGTTAAGAAACCCTGCTCTAGGGTGAACTGCCACTGTGGTATGGGAGAACAATTTACCTGTTCCGATTCAGAAGAGCACAACAAAGCTGCCAGCGGCAGGGAAGGAGAGGAAGGGGTTGCCCTACAACTAGACCCTGTGGGCCAGTCTCCTATCATCTGCCTGTCCAGTGACAACTCCTGAATCTCCGGGATGGAGAGCCAACATCAACAAAAAATTCTAGCATTTTCTCCATTCCATCCCATAGAGTCTCTGAATAGTCAAATTAGGTACTAACCCAGCTGTGCCCAGAGAGGATTATATGGATGTGTTTTGGCCAGCGTGTTCACTGACTGAGAGGTGCGTTTCTCTGAGAAGGCTTTAATGGGAGGGTGATCAACAGGCATGACAGTCGGTACCCAGGCCAGGTGGTAGGTTAACACTGCAGTCAGTAAGGCAGCAAAAAACCTTGGAGAAATGGAAGAAAATACAACCAGATGAGTCAATGCAGGAAGAGGCATGTCACATACACCACAGACACTGGCCATGGAAGTTGCAAAAAAGGCTTCAGAGTTTTGAAGCTTACTGATTTTTGTTGATCTGTTCTATCAGAAGTGTAAACTCCTTGAGAAAGCGCTGGCAGAGCTGGGTTTTTTCCAAGGTGCTGGACATCATGGTAAGCCATACGGGTTCAGCTATCCTTGGAACGGAATATAAGTTCCAGATAGTTCCTCTATAGAAAAGAGAAGGGAGACATAAAACTGTCACAAATATTATTTTAGATAATCTCTGTATAAAGGAATAAAGAAGAAAACAATAATCTGGATCTATGTAGCCTTTAAGGGATTCAAACAGTATATAAAACAGAGATCAGCAAACTATGATCCAGAGGCCAAACCTGCCACCTTTTTTGTAAATAACATTTTATTGGAACACTGCCAAGCTCATTCATTTATACATTATCTATATTGCTGCTTTTTGCAGAATGGCAAAGTTGAGGAGCTATGACAGAGACTCTTTACGGAAAAGGCATACTAACCCTTGATATAAAATATCCATTTTTTTAAATGATTTGTTTTCACAATGCCTATTATCAAAATTTGCATTTGTTTTTACAGTAAAGAAATAAAGGAAGAAAGAAAGTACATGCTATTTAAAAATGTGGCCAAAGGCAACTCAGCTCTCCCAAGTGCTAGTTAGTGCTTAGTTCTCTAAGCCAAAGCACCCTATTGATTTCAGATGAAAAAACTACATAAATGGCTCTTCTTCATGGTATATACTGAGTTTCTATATGGACTAACAGAATCAAATTCTTAGAACTATAAGCTATTAGCAAAACTGACTAATGTAGCTCTATCACTTTACAGATATAGAAACTGAGGCCTAGAGAAATTAAGTTACTTATATAAGACACTGAATGACAAGGTCAGGATGAGACTTCAGGTTTCCCAACACCTGGTGCCAAGGCCTTACTCTAAGCTTCATGACTCATGAATGTTTTTCCAAAGAGCACACTAACTTAGCTTAGGACCCCCACTGGAGGACATATTCACTCCAAATAAAGATGATAAGACATATTCTGATTTTCTAGCTATGTGCCTAAATGAACGGAGATACAAGAGAATGTCACCTTGGCCAAAACACATCTGCTGAGTTAGGTAGCAATGACAGATTACAGTCACATAGAACTGAGAATTATTTACTAAAACTAGGTCTCCCATTGGTAACACTATATTTTGTCACCATTTCTGGAAGGGTAGGTTGTTGAAGTAAGAATAAGACGTGTCTTTGAATAAGTGAGGCTTTCTGGTTCTGTACTTTCAGATTCTTGACCTCTGAAAAATTAATACTTTAATCAAACTAGCACAACTCCACACTATTTCTCAAATATATGACTTAGGTCTTGACAATTACCAGATAATGACAAATGTGCTATCTGAGTACTTTATACATAACACAAGGTTCAAAGACCACTGGAGATATTGTTTCAAGTAGCCATATAGAATTCACCAGCATATACCTTAATCATCAAAAAAATGTTCTAGGGATGCCTGGGTGGCTCAGTCTGTTAAGCATCTGACTTCGGCTCAGGTTACAATCTCGAGATTCATGGGTTTGAGCCCTGCATGGGGCTCTGTGCTGATGGTGTGAAACCTGCTTGGGATTCTCTCTCTCTCTCTCTCTCTCTCTCTCTCTCTCTCTCTCTCCCTTCCCCAAGTGTGTGGTGTGCTCTCTCTCTCTCTCTCAAAATAAACTAAAAAAAACAAAAACAAAAACAAAACCAATGTTCTGAAATTCTAAAAACTGTAAAGAATTTTTTTTCATGTTCATTTATTTATTTTGAGAGAGAAAGAGAACACGAGTTGGGGAGAGAGAGAGGGAGAGAGAGGGAGAGAGAGGGAGAGAGAGGGAGAGAGAGAGAGAGAGGGAGAGAGAGGGAGGGAGGGAGAGAGGGAGAGAGAGCGAGAGAGAGCGAGAGAGAGAGAGAGAGCGAGAGAGAGGAAGAGGAAGAATTCCAAGCAGTCTCCACACTGTCACACTGGTGTGGGTGTCAGCGTGGAGCCCAAGGCAGGGCTCGATCTCATGAACTGTGAGATCATGACCTGAGATGAAATCAAGAGTTGGACGCTTAACCAACTGAGCCTCCCAGGCACCCCTGTAAAAATTATTTTATCTTTCAGCTACAGAATAACAATTTGACTTATTAGTTCATGACGGCTTTGGAATATGATTCCACTCCCCATTGAGAAACTGGCTCAAAGAAATGGTGCAAGAACCCCAGGTTAGCATGGTGAAGGAGAGTCCTACCCTCTATACTACACCTTCCTACCCAGATATCAGGAGCAAAGACTACAGAAAACCAGTCTCCAGAGTACAAAGATCATGAATTAAAAACTGACAATGAAGACACACTAATTTAGTGTTCAGACCAGGATACTTATGAGAGGGCACTGGATATAAACAAGGACTGTCCTGGTAAGCTGGAAGGTATATCTGCCTGACACATATACGCTCTCCAGCTATGCTGTGCTCTTTTTGTTTCTTGTTGAATTTTTTTTTAAGGGGGCTCCACTCCCAGTGTGGAGCGCAACATGGGGCTTATGCTCACGACTCCAAGATCAAGAGACAGACACTTCACCGACTGAGCCACCCAGGAGCCCCTCTCCAGCTATGCTCTGGATGAGTGTCCCTGAACTCAAGCCTTCACAACTGTAAAGTGGGGTCAGTTAATAGTGTTTACTCGTAGGGCTTTTATGAGGATGACATGAAATAATGAACAGGCTTATAAGAGACACGTAAATATTAGTTTTCTCCATTCACTTCATTAAAAGCAATCAAAGACTGTCAGGCAGCAGTGTGGATTATGTGGTGCTGTGTGACTTAAACATTCCACTCTATTTGATCTGGTTTTCCATCTTGAAGGAAGGAGCTGCTAAAGTGACCAGGAATTGCCAGCCCCTAAATTCTTCCAAGTAATGTCTCCATGTGTCCCCAGATCCATGGCTGCCACCGCTACTGCCACTTATAAATTTATCCTGTTGGATTTGCCAGACTTTGTCAACGTACCTGAATTCTCCCAGAGCTTCCATCAGACGGCTGACATAAAACTGGACACGGAGACTTGATTCTGCTATCTTCCTGCAGGAGATCATGGCCTTCATTGAAGAGAGAAAAAAATTTACTTTCTGAGAAGAAATTCCTTTATAACTGTTTACCACTGGGCATTTATTAATAAAATACTAGTATAATGAAAACACTCACTGTAGTAATGACTTAAGTCATCAGAAAGCAGTCATTTCCTTTCCTAAAACAATCTAATGTCTGATATCTAATATCAATGTATTAAAGGATCTATTACTGTTGCAGGTGATTTAAGTTCTCTAAAAAAGGGATCTGATCATAAACCATGAGATTCGACCATCTTAAAGCCCTATAATCACCTCTCTATTTGACACAAGATTACAGTCTTTTTTTTAAAAGATATTATTTTTAAGTAATTTCTACATGCAACATGGGGCTTGAACTCACAATGCTGAGATCAAGAGTTGCATGCTCTATTGACTGAGACAGCCAGGTGCCCCTAGATTACATTCTTATTACCTTTTCAATTGCACTCTTCAGCCTGTTCATGTGAGACTCAAAAAGGGGGAAATGAGAAAAAAAGAAGTCCTGGAAATTCCTTTGTGCTTCTTCTTTCTCACACAGAGAAAAGATGATGCTTATGGCAATTTTCTTCCTCCGAACTATGGCCGGATTAGAACTACAGGTTTCTTCAGCCAGGCTGAATGTTTCATCAGTTGACCTGCAGGAACAGTAAGTTTGAAAAGTTGCCATACATCAAAGAATCACACTGAAGATAAACTGCAGTGCCAGGGGATCCATTCAGAAAGCTAATGTGAACACTCAGGAGTCTGAACCAAGAGTTTCATCTACTTGGAATTCATTCTTTTCTCTAATTCTGTCATGAAAAATGAAAACCTCAACTTACCACAGCGTATTTAACACAAAAAGAAACTCAAATAAAAATTAAAAGTAACCTTAAATATCCTCTTGTTAGACTCTTAGTCTTTTTCCCTCGGATAATTTTACATCAGATTGGTGGTATTTAGGAAGGGGTGAGACACATCTGGTCACTCAAAACAGAGGCCCTTTGTTTTGGTTGATAGATAGCAAAAGATAAGAACATTAGAAGGGAAATGATCCTGTGGTATTGTTTAACCAATGCATCATGTTTGGAACTACTGGTAGTTGAGGCTGACTTTCCCAAGGCTATTAAATCCATTACATGAAGTTACTCCAGTAAATGCTCAGATTAAGCCACGCAATTGATTAAGCTCTCTGGGAAATCCCCCAAGCAGAAAGACTGCTCTCTCTTCTGTGTAAATTCTTAAAAAAACTTAAGGTTCTTTTGAGAGACTCCGCTTCTATGATAAGAGAATCATGAAGCCAATAAATTATGAATATATACTCAATTTGTCTTAAGGGGGAAGACTCACAAATATGGCCTAACCCTCTTATTTAGCTATTCTGAAAAAAACAGCATAACTAGCACATAGTTACTAACAGCAAAAGCGAAAATAATTTTTTTTCTACAAAGATACCAAAAGGAAAGGACATAATATATTGCAAATGAAAGCACCTTGCCTGGCACACCGTAAGTATGCAATTAGCTTTCTCTTTCTCACTGACTTCACCATTTAGTCTTGTATATCTGCAGAATATGGGAGAGGACTGCTTCCTCTATTTTCTTTACCACAAATTACAATAAGGCAATTACTTATGCTTGGCAGGATTCAAGGCAGCTGGCCTCCATACTCTTGATCTTAAACTTGTTTAGTGCTCCACTCATAGCCTATAATGTTCCTGTGATTTTGAACATATCCATACCTCTGAAAACATGCATGCATAAAAAGTGTTTTGGTCAGGAAAGCCGTTTTACTTTTAAAGGAAAGGGGACAGACATCTTGTTCTAACCTCAGGAAAGATATGCTACTGTTTCTGTCAACTTCAAGCAAGATCCCAGAGATGTAGATGTGGTTGATAAGCCAGTAACAGGCGCTAACAGACATGCCACTGGCAAGGCATGATCTCCAGGTACTGTTGTAAATGCTGTGCATTATAATAAATCATCAACTGTTTTCTCTGAAAAATCCCTAGATCCTAATCATCTGCTCATTAAAAAAAAAAAAAAAAAAAAAAAAAAAGACCCTGAGCCTATCTTAGAATTTTAATTTCATACAAGGAAATTCCATACGGTAAATATTCTCCTTTTCCAAAGTACCTGTACTATAACTTTGTTTTTTGCACCAGTTTATTTCTATTTTATATAGGAAGTTCTGAGATTATATTTATCAACACTTTCTCGCAACCTTTTCTTTTTTTTGTCTGGCATCTCCTACTTCTCTTCTTTTCCCAAAGTAAAATGACCATTTCAGTCTATTTATCTTTGGCCAATATGGTCCTTAATAATGAAATTGTAATAAACACTTAACCCTATGCGTTTTTATGCATCGTCTTCATCTCTACCGTATAAACAATAGCCAACTCTGTCTTAACACAGCACAGAGTGCCACCTACTGAATTTCTGAAAAACTTCCACAGCTACAATAGCCCTGCGTAGCTCTTACTTGCTTCACTGTGTCTGTCTAATGCATTCTATTTTTGGGTGGGGGGAGAGGTGGGGAAGAGTAGAGGGAGAGAGAGAATCTTAAGCAGGCTCCATGCCCGGTGCAGAGCCCTACTCGGGCTTGATTTCATGACCCTGAGGTCATGACCCGAGCCTAAATCAAGAATCAGATGCTTGGGGCTCCTGGGTGGCTCAGTCGGTTTAAGTGTCCAACTTCAGCTCAGGTCATGATCTCACAGTTTCAAGAGTTCGAGCCCCACATTGGGCTCTGTGCTGACAGCTCAGAGCCTGGAGCCTGCTTTGGATTGTGTGTCTCCCTCCCTCTCTCTGCCCTTCCCCGCTCATGCTCGCTCGCTCACTCTCTCTCTCTCTCTCTCAAAAATAAATAAAAATATTTTTTTAAATGTAAAAAAATAAAAATAAAAAAGAATCAGATGCTTAACCAACTGAGCCACCCAGATGCCCCTCTCTCCACTGGATTCCTGGATTCTAATGCAACAGAGCTTCATTCTGAAGTCTTAGATCAACTGTGCAAATCAGATCATATAGTACTATAATTGTATTTTTAAAATTATTCCACAATGAAAGAACATTTCAGAATGTTTTAAAACATTTGAGTGTGTACCCAAATACTTCACCGTATCTTCTCAGCCTCAAATCACCCTGTAAGGTACACAGATCTTTTTGCAAATGTGGAAACTGAGGCAGGGTGATTCATCAACCTGCTTCAGGAACAGGAAGCTTCTTAGAGACAATGCTGGCGCTAGAACCCCGGGTTTCTGTCTTCTGGTCTGGGCTCATTTCCTAGACTCTGAAAAGGAGCAGGGACTCTGCCCCATGCCTGATCCGTCTGCTGCTGTTCACGCCATCAGGTGCATCCTGCCAGCTGGAGCACGGCCAGCAAATAGCTGGGAGAAATCCCATCAGCTGACAGGACTTCAAGTCAAGGAAAACCCACTGCTACACTCTTAATCTTCTCCTTACAAAAAAATCAAGTAGAATTTTGTTGACACTTATGAATAAGCACTTACATACATTATTTTTACTTCAAAACCATAAAGAAAGCAAAAACTATGATTATGTAAGTGCACCTCAATCATCTATAATTAATATCACCACTGCTTAGTTTGTTTTTGTCAGCTTTGAATTTAATTTGAATGTATGTATTATATTGGAACATATGAAACTGCCATTTTTATAGGTCAAAGAACAAACCTGTATCAACTTTATATGGTTGGTTCAATCTAATAATTCGAATCAAAAGCCCTTCTGGGAAATTTAATTTTTTTTTTTTCAACGTTTTTTATTTATTTTGGGGACAGAGAGAGACAGAGCATGAACGGGGAAGGGGCAGAGAGAGAGGGAGACACACAGAATCGGAAACAGGCTCCAGGCTCCGAGCCATCAGCCCAGAGCCTGACGCGGGGCTCGAACTCACAGACCGCGAGATTGTGACCTGGCTGAAGTCGACGCTTAACCGACTGCGCCACCCAGGCGCCCCACTTCTGGGAAATTTAATACCTCAGTCCTTTAAGGTTTCAGTAGCTTCACTAAGGGACGGAATCTCTGCAGTTTCTCTTCTATTACAGGCAGTACTTCCCCACCAGCCGGTAAAGGTCCAAGCCCAACTCCCCAACCAGTAACCAAAAGTTACCGCCTGGCACAGCAGGGGGCCTGGAGACATGAGTATCCAGTGTGGAACCAACTGCTAAGGACTGTGAAATCATCCTTTCCATCTTTATCTGTTAGGAAGTTTTTGATTACTGTGAATTTTCTCTCAAAGCCAGATGCAATCGTGTTTTTGGTACCCACTGTTCTCCTGTCTAACATAAAAAAACTAATTTTCCTACCTCCATTCCTGCCAAAAGTAAGAAATCAACTGCAGCATCTTTAAATGAAGGGATCTTCATAGGTACAGTGATCGATTCAAAACGTCAGCCACATTTATATTCTCTGTGTGTCAGCTTCATGGGCATGAGACCCCACTCACACAGAACCCTGTTCCCAGATGGGCCCCAGGCTGGATTTAATGTATTGCGGTTGCCATCTTGAATTCTTGGTAATTTTATCTTTGAGCCTGTATTCTGTAGGTAAAGTCTGATGGGACAATGAAACATGTGAGCGAGCAGTGAAGACACCAGGCTGCAGAGTGCACAGTGGGCTCCGGCCTAAGGGCATGCAACCCAGCCTCTGAGCAACTAGCTAGGCAGTCAGGCACACGCCCACGTGTCTGAGCAGTCCAGGGTAGCAGGAGGCCCCAAGGCAGCAAGCATGGGACCTGGGCCCAGACTCGTGGCTGTGAGAGCAGCAGCAACCACAGCCATGGGAGAGAGCAAAGACCTGGGTAGTGCCATGACCCACAGTGCGAGGCCAGCTAGCCCATCCATCATCGGAACCTGTCCCTGTAGAGTCTGCACAAGTATTTAACTCTGACCCAAGACCCAAGACAGTGAATTATCACAAAGCGCCCTCAGTGGACATTGCAAGAAAGTACATCCAGGAGTAATCAGAATTCTTCAGAGTTTACCATCTACAGTTTTGAAAAGTACTGCAACATTACAAAGTATATATCTACAGGCATAGAAATAGAAATTTTGTTTTAAAATTACAGAGCATGAGTTGGGGAGGGGCAGAGAGAGAGGGAGACACAGAATCTGAAACAGGCTCCAGGCTCTTGAGTTGTCAGCACAGAGCCCGATGCGGGTCTTGAACCCACAGACCGTGGGATCATGACCTGAGCTGAAGCCGGACGCTCAACTGACTGAGCCACCCAGGCGCCCCATAGAAATTAAATGTAAAGATTGTTGCACCGGACAGAGAAAAAAAACCCATTGTTTTCATTTGAAGTTTCAGATAAACAAATTATTAATAAGAAAGCCCATTTAAAATTAATTTTCCTGGAGCGCCTGGGTGGCTCAGTTGGTTAAGCGTCTGACTTTGGTTCAGGTCATGATCTCATGCTTTGTGGGTTCAAGCCCCGTATTGGGCTCTGAGCTGATAGCTCGGAGCCTAGAAGTGTGCTTCAGATTTTGTGTCTCCCTCTCTCTCTGCCCTTCCCCCACTTGTGTTCTGTCTCTCTCTGTCTCTCAAAAATAAATAAATGTTAACAAATTTTTTTAATAAAATAAAACAAATTTTCCTTACAATTGAAGATGCAGCGATAGAATGAAAAAACAGGTATTTTGAATTATATACAACTCATGAAGAAACTCAGTTGCTTGTAAGACTTTCATGAGTTACAGTAAATGTCAGAGGAGACATTAAAATAACTTTGTATAAATTTACATTTAAAATTAAATTCAGTCTTATACAAAAATGGATTTGTGCGAAGAATTAAATTTTTTTAGAAAAACTGTTCCACAAGAATCATCAGATCTGGATGCAATGAAATTTATATTTTGAAAGTTTATCAAAAACTTAATCCAATGTTTTCATAACGCATAAAGTTCCAGTAACAGTTACATCAGCAGAAAGATCTTTCTCAAAATGAAAAATTGTCAAAAATCATTTGCCATCTCGCATTTGCCAAGAGTGACTAATGCTGCTTTCAATTATATCAATTGAAAGCAAAGTTGCTAAAAAGTATAAATTTTGATAACCTGACAAATGAATATAGAAAAATGAGCCAGAAAAGACTTATGATGAATCAAGATAGCGTATTATGTAAAATTATGACGTTGAAATATTAATTTTGCAATCTATAGTTTTTCTTCATATTTCACTATTATTCCTATTATATTTTGTAAGTAAAATATTTTTTTAAATCTTTACATTTTAGTACCTTTAATAGTACTTTTCCTTACTTTTTGAACAAAGGGGCTCTGCATTTCCTTTTTTTTTTTTTTTTTTGTATTTTGAGAGAGAGAGAGAGAGAGAGAGAGAGAGAGAGAGAGAGAGAGAGAGAAGGCAAGCATAGGAGAGGGGAAAGGGAGAGGGAGAGAGAGAATCCCAAGTAAACTCCATGCTCAGCACACAGCCTGTTGCAGGGCTCGACTCCATGACCCTGGGATCATGACCTGAACCAAAATCAAGAGTTGGATGCTCAAGCCACTGAGCCACAGAGGCGCCCCTGGGGGCATTTTCATTTTTGAACTAAAAATACTTATTTTAGTTGTAAGTTCATTAGAGATTCTTTAGTTTCTAAAGCCAGATCTCAATTCAAATTAGAATGTTGAAGAATTTTTAGAGGAGTGAGTTGGAGAATGCTATTCAACTTGAGATTTAATCCTGAAGGGATGGAAAAACATTTTTAGTAAAGAGATGCATAGTGGCGCCTGGGTGACTCAGCTGAGTGTCCGACTTCGGCTCAGGTCATGATCTCACAGTTTGTGAGTTCGAGCCCCACGTCAGGCTCTGTGCTGACAGCTCAGAGCCTGAAGTCTGCTTTGGATTCTGTCTCTCTCTCTCTCTCTCTCTCTCTCTCTCTCTCTCTCTCTGGCCCTCCTCCACCCATGCTCTGTCTCTCTTTCAAAAATACATAAACGTTAAAAAAAATTAAGAAAAAAAAAAAGAGATGCATAAAGTGGAAGATTTCTCAAGACCTGTCATTCTCTTCAATCACAGAAGCTGCTGTAATGGCAGGGAGGGCGGTGGGATGCCTTCTTTTGACAACTGTAGTGATGGTAATGATAATGATGGCAATAAATGCAAGTAAGTCATCCTGACTAGTATTTTCTGTCCCATGTCTTGTCTTAGCTTGACTTGACTTGCTGTATCTCATTTAATTCTCCCAACAACACCATGAGGCTGGTACTAGCACAAATAAGGCAGATGCCGAAGCAACACTTTGAATCCAGACTAATTCACTGTCACGTACACCTAGTGAGTGGCAGAGCTAGGACTTGTCCTCACACCAAAGTCCGCCATTCCACTCAAAGTCCACCAACCACCAAACAGTTCCTCAGCGAGTGAAGCAGCTATATGTTTTTCTCTTGGCCGAGCTTGCTAGGATTGTGAGAATAACAGAAGAGAGGCAAGCAGCCTGACATGTGCTATACACACACCCTAACCCTTGTTTCTCAGCTTGTTCTTTAAGTGCCATCTCCTCCATGCATGGCTCTGCCATGCCCCCCATGACCACCAGCAGGTATTCTCTCCCTCCTCTGAGTCCCAAAGTGCTTTATGCCCCGCCCATGGCATTTATAGTTTAACAGCTTTATTAAAAAATTTTGATGTCTATTTATTTATTTTGAGAGAGCATGCACAAGCAGGGTAGGGGCAGAGAAAGAGAGAGAGAGAGAGAGAGAGAGAGAGAGAGAGAGAGAAAGAGAGAGAGAAAGAGAAAGAGAGAGGGAGGGAGGGAGAGAAAATGCCAAGCAGGCTCCATGCTGTCAGCACAGAGTCCAAAGTGGAGCTCAAACTCAAGAACCGTGAGATCATGACCTGAGCCAAAATCAAGAGTCGGACACTTACCTGACTAAGCCACCCAAGAGCCCCTACAGTTTAACGTCTTTATGCCATTATTTATGTGCATATCGCCTTCCCTACCAGTCAACAAACTATACTAGTAGTTCACAAATGCAGGCATGTAACTGAATCATCTTTGCACCTTCACAGATCCCTACACATGGTGATTACTAGTGAACTCACTAAATCAACCAATTTACATGTGAATTTTTATAGGTACAACCTATACTAATTCCCTTTAAGGTTTTGGGTTGTAGGAAGAAGAAAAGTGGAAGCTACTGATGTAACATCATAACGAGCCAACAATGTGTATTTTGCAAAACAACTAAACTTTAGAACTAAAATTCAACTGCAATGAAGGCAGAATATACCTCGAAGCCATCTTTATAATCAGAGTCGTGACCACTCAGTTTAAGAATTTAAGTTTTATGAAAAGAGTATGTCCCAATCCTTGAGTTCACAGGTTTCCAAAGACCACACTGGTGTCACAGTAAGCCAAGGAAGAGATTTATTCCACCCCTCTAGCTCCCAAGAGCTGTATCTGGAAGGGAGCCAATTCAAAGAGAGAGCACACTCACCTTAAATAACACCAAGTCTAGCTCGTACACGGCACAATGACCCAGATTATTCCCCAGTGTCTTCCAAACCAGATTGCTGTTTGGCTTCTATATTTATTCTTTTTATAAAACTTATCACTTGCAAATTTTCAGCCTAAGCTGAAGCTAACCAAGAGGTCTTAGTTCTTTTTCCACTGACAACAGGTGAGTACTGCCAGTTTGTTCGAGCTGCCTGCAACTAGTACCTTTCTCGGCAAGAGCAAACTTGCAACTCACCTCCTTGGAATGATGCCATTTTCCAAACTTGTTGTCTGACTTCGAAGCCAGCGGCGCTGGTAACTACTGGAAGAGGATGTGGAGGAGCTTGGAGATGGAAAAGGCGTAATCAAAAGGCTGCTAAGTGAGGCTGTGGGGAAGAAAATTTGAAAGTTCAAAGTCCAGGTAAATGAATCCTCTTGTAGCTACACAACATACATGCCAAGTGACTTCGGGTTCTACCAGCCATATCCAGCAGGGGGAGACTATGACTTCTCTCTTACAAAGAAAACATCCTTTAAAAAGGAAAATAAATTTAAAAAATAGGGATTACAGACATAGCAACTGCATCAATCACGAGGCCCCACGTTAAAAAGGCAACATAATTAATACTAACTTCATCAGAATGTAAATGCAGATTTCCAGGACAACAGTTCACACAGCATCATTGTTATATACCTGATAACTAATGTCATATACAATGTTTATGGACATATGTTTTCTCCTCTTAACTACTTCTTCATTCTCTATTTTGAGGTGAAATCTAGGCAAATAAGTGGTTCCTCCACATAGTATCCTCTCTCCAATCCTCTATCTCCAAATACACAATACATATTTATGCTCCTTCCCTCCAGCAACCAGCTCCCCATTGCCACTTCCTTGGCTGTGAAAAAGCAACCTCTAGTCTTAAATATATTTTCTGCTTGGATTACTTTTTTGCCTCAGAGCCTCTCTCTGCTTCTTTCGTCTACAAAGTATTAAATGCCTGCACTTAGGCTCTCAGTGTGAGCTGACATGCCAGCCCAGACTTCTTTAACAGGCAGGGAGGGACCGGTCCCTTTCAGGCTGGGCAAAGGCATTCTTACAAAGCAGAGCTGCTTGACGGAGGTCTATTCGTCTGGAAGAATGAAAGAAGACAGACTCTTTTCCTTTTACTTTCCTTGGGCTAAGGAATTAGACACTGAAAAGTCAGTCCAGTGGAAAAGAAAATGGGGTGCTATGTTGAAACCTGGTCAATGTTTTCAGAAGCAGATCACAGGACAAAGGAAATTGATTTCAGGACACATAATATATTATGCTCATGGATATCACTTGATAAGGCAATTTCCCATATAAAGTTTTACATTTTAATTTATGCTTTCATAGGCAGACGTAAATAACCTGACTCCCTGACCTGATTTCTTAAATACCCCAGGAGTTACTTGGCTGTTAGTCAATAATCAGTCAGCAAATGCTGGAGTGTGTACAATGTGCCAGGTGCTGCGTGTGGCAACTGGGATACACTGGTGGACGAGACAGACACACATCCGCCTGCATGGAGCTTCAAACCTACATGAATAGCAATGAACTTGCCAGGCTACAGAATTAGATGCAAAACAACTCAAGGTTCTTTGCACAGCAGAGGTGCGTGACATGGTTTTCTTCTAATTTAGTCACTATTCATAACAAATGTGTTTGGTACATCTAAATCAGCTTTGCATCCCTGTATCCAGCCAGGACAGCTCCTTGAACACAACAGGCAATAAATCGTTAGTGAACGTATGGCACTTCTTCACTAAAGTATCACCCAGATGTGGCTGGCCCCAACAGGCTTGCCTCTGTTCTGACCTGGTTTCACCCTGAGGCTGGACTTAACTGCCCAAAGTCAAATCCTTATTTGAAATATCAGTGGTGGGTAATTTTCCTGACAATGTCGAAGGGAGATAGAAGAGAGTTCTTCCTCAAAATCACACAAAACTACTTAATAAAAAATCCCAATTAGACATTTGTGCCACATCCTCAAGCTCTAAAAGTCCCCCATAAGGTACACAAACTCTTCATTCCCTATTCCTAAATCTTCAGGGTCCCCTGTCTCTCTCCCTGACTTATGCTGATCAATTCAACTTCTTGGCAGGTGGAGGACAGGGCTGAGGGGCAGTACTTGTTTCATAAACATTTTTTTCCCTGTCACAGAGGCAAGATGGAGATGACTCTGAGGGCCAAATTTATTCTGGAAATTAAAGGTATAGCTATATAATTCAGTTTAGTAAACTGAGTAAAAGCCCAGGCTCCTGGTTCAAATCCTACCTCTGCTACTCACCAGTTGTTACATGTAACACTTGGGCAGTTTACTTAAACTGTTAGCTTTCTCATCTGTAAAATAAGGACAGTAAAATACCACACCTCAGTATTTTCCATGAGAACTACAATCTGCTAGTGAATTGTGAATTATTTAGTGAACTGACACCACCATTAAAAAAAAAAAAAAAAGCGGGCGCCTGGGTGGCTCATTTGGTTAAGCATCTGACTCTTCATTTCAACTCAGGTCATGATCTCACAGTTCGTGAGATGGAACCCCACACTGGGCTCTGTACTGACAGCGCGAAGCCTGCTTGGGATATTTTCTCTCTCTCTCTCTCTCTCTCTCTTTCCCCTGCTTGTGCATTCTCCCTCAGAATAAACATACTTAAAAAAAATAAAAAATTAAAAAGAAAAAACACAAGAGTATATTGCAGTGCTATTAACTGATGAAACTTTTGTTATATATAAAGATGTTTGTTACTGGATCATAACATAAAATGCATTAGTTAGCATGAACTTCAGACAAAAGAAAAGTTTGAAAAGCAGTGACCTATTTCATAAGGTTCCTGTGAGGATTAAACAAATCAATACATACAAAATACTTATTAGCCCCCACAATAAATGCTGGCTATTTACTCCCTCTGATAATTCTTGGAACAGGAAAGCTAAGTATACAACATTTTGGAGTACTAAAATGTTATTAGTTCTGATTAGTTGATTATGAAAACAACCTAGGATTTGTAATAGACACGTGAAAGGGAAGGGAAACAATTAAAAAAATAAAACACAGAAGAGAATAATCCTTTCTCATTATAAAATACCGAATAAAATTTTTTATGGTATATAAGTGAAATATTAAGCTAAAGTGCTGGCTTAGTGCTATCAAGCATTTCCTTATCAAAATATGTTAATACTATTTAATATGATTTTTATGTTAAAGTACTATGGTATATCATTGTCGATCACACACAATAGGAAGCTATTAATATAGTTAATAACTCTCAAATGGAAGAACAGCCCTAATTTTGGTCTACAACTCATTGCCATTTTCATGAGAAAAGGGTGGATTCAGGTAACTGTTTCATTAACGTTTAATGCATTTGGTAGTTGGCTAGACTCTTCTGTCTCTTCTGCAGCTTGGACTGGCACGGGTCTATGTGTATTTGGAAACAATCCCGTCATAGTGAGAAGACTAAGTTAATGTGATTAGGCCCCTTATTTCCTCTCCGAGTGCATTTTATACCACCCGCCCTTACTACATTCCAGCCTCCTTGCTATTCCTTATACACAAAGCTCCAAAGCCTGTTTCCACTCTCGGTTTCTGCACTAGCTGTTCCATGCCCAAAATGCTCTTTGCTCTGATCTTCATGGCAATCCAGTCAGCTGAACATTTCACCTTCTTGGAGAGGCCTCCCACGAGCACCCCATATGTTCTACTTTTCCTCAGTGTAAGTGCGTGCCTACATTTTACTATCTATTATCTGTGTTTCCTCTATTAAATATAAACTCCATGAGATCATGGATCAAGACGATCCCTGATCTATCCCCATATCCTACGAAAACGCCTGGCACATAAGATGCTCAAGAAATATTGCTGCATGAAGAGTGAGCAAATGGTTATGGGAAGAACAGCGATGTCTGTCTCAATCGGTAATTATGACAGAAACAAAGCATTAGGGAGGCAAATTTCTACAGAGAATTCAAAGTGTGAGTTCGTTAAAAGTTTCCTGCGGTCAAAGCTGTACGCAGAGCACTTGGATTTTCTCTTTTTCCTCCCTACCCTCATTTCAAAATATTCTTTTGTTGTTGCTGTCGTTTTGTGGTGGTAGTGGAGGCGGTGATGGTGATGGACAGCAGTAGTATAGCTCTGACCCTGAACACTTTTTATATTTGGCACAGAGGGCACTACATCCAAAACACAGCAATCATCTTTTTTTGCTATAACACTGATGGTACTTCGCTTAGAGTTTTTGCTTCAACACTTGAAAAATACAAGGTTCCTTAAAGTGTACCAGTTGTATTTCTCATTACAAAGGAACAGAAGCATTTTCAAAGGTCAATTAATAGAGCTGTGATTATTGTCGGATAGGAAAATGCCATTTTCAATAAACCAAATAAATACATTAATTGGCAAATCAAATTTTAGTTAACACATCATAGTTACCAAACCCCAGAGTGATTTTAAGACTATATGGGGTCCTCAAAAGTGTCCCAGGTCTTTTAAGTTTTAATAAAATTCCCATCAAGTTCCCTCAGTGGAAAGACAAAGAAAATGTCCTCACCACCACGATTTCAAAACACCTTAATTTTTTTTGTTTGTTTGTTTTGAGAGAGAGAGTTTGTGAGCAGGGGAGGGGCAGAAAGAGAGGGGGACAAATGATCTGAAGGAGCCTCCGTGCTGCCAGCAGTGAGGCTGACGTAGGGCTCGAACTCAAGAACTGGGAGATCATGACCTGAGCCAAAGTCCAACATTCAACAGACTGAGCCACCCAGGTGCCCCCAAACACATTAATTTTTAAAAATGACAATTTTTTAGGGTAGCTTTAGGTTCACAGAAAAACTTAGTGGAAGGTACAGAGCTCTGTCCATATAGCCCCTGCTCTCACATACACAGAGCCTGCCCCATGATGAATATCACACACCAGAGTGCTATACTTGACACAGCTCATGAACCAACACTCAAACATAATCATCAGCCAGAATCCATAGTTCACCACAGAGTTCACTCTTAGTGTTGTACTTTCTGTGAGTTCCAACAAACGTGAACTGACATGTACCATCTACTACAGTATCAATGAAAATATTTTCAGTTCCCTAAAAACCCTCTGTGCTCCATCTACTCATCCCTCCCTGCCCCTGTCCCCACTCCTGGTAACCACTGATCTTTTTACTGTCTCTACAATTTTGCCTTTTCCAGATGTCACACAGTTGAACTCCTATAGTAGGTAAGTCTTCTCAGCTCAGCTTCTTACACTTAGCCATATGATTTAAGTTTCTCTCATATTTTGTCCCAGTTTGATAGCTCATTCCTTTTTAGCACTGAATAATATTTCATTGAAAGCACCTTAAATTTTAATTCCTTAGTTAGGATATAAACTCTAGCCGAGCCTTGGTGATCAAGCCTCTACAATTATGTGCCAAGTTATTTAACCTTTGTATGCCTTTTAATTCATAGTCTGTAGTCTAAGAATGAAGTGCCTACAAAGACTTTTACGAAGAATAAAAATTCTCTTGGTTCTTTGCTCTTCCATATAAGTGAGAGTTATTTTGTCTGGCTTCACAAGGGATTTTAATCAAAATTACACTGAATTTATATTTATTTGTGAAACTTCATCTCTTTCTCCATTCATTTAAGTCTTCTTTTAATAAAGTTTTAAAATCTCTCCATAACTGTATCACACATCTTTGTTTAGAATTATTCTAGATCCCTAGTTTGGGATGCTATCTGCATTGCTTTTTTATTCTAATTTTTCTTAAACAGGTAGTAAGAATGCAAATGTAGAAAGGAAAAAGCTAAAGCAAAAGAGTCAGCAAATTTGTGAAATGGAAAACAAACATTCATGCCAGGAGAATAACCAAAGGTCTGACTTAAAATATGAGAAGTATAAAGAAATGAAGAAATGGAGTTCTGTCCAAGCTACATTACAGACTGCCAAGTTCATATATAGAAGGCAAGGCAAAGCCCAAAGTAAAGGCTTGAGAGTAATGATGTAACAAGACATTTTTAAAAGTTTTTTTTTTTGTTTATTTATTTTTGAGACAGAGAGAGACAGAGCATGAACGGGGGAGGGTCACAGAGAGAAGGAGACACAGAATCTGAAACAGGCTCCAGGCTCTGAGCTGTCAGCACAGAGCCTGACGCGGGGCTCGAACCCATGAACCGTGAGATCATGACCTGAGCCGAAGCCGGACGCTTAACCGACTGAGCCACCCAGGCGCCCCGTAACAAGACATTTTTAGATTGGGACAGTTTCTTACATAGTCTGTGGAAAGAAGAATAAACCAAAAGTGCCAGTCCCCAGTGATCCCTGCCTCACACGCCAAAAAGGACAGTACTGACACAAAAGGGATCAGATGCCCACACCCTGAGTTGTAGGAGGCCCTGGTGCTGGGGAGCAGTTGGAGACCACAGCTCAGCAATTCTCTAGTCTGCACTTCTAGTCTCAGGTGGGCAGGGCAGAAAGCTCCAAACCTTATCTGAAGCCTGGAGGTGATGAGACAGTTTCACAACAATTTCCCAGGGGAGACAGAAAGTGAGTGGGAGATGATGTCCCAGCATCTCCTTGGGGCCTCCCATTCTCTTGTGTTCCCAGAGGAGCACAATCAGTACCGCCAAGACTCACATAAAGTGAGTTCAAGCCTTTGCCTACATTTATACACGCAAGGTCAACGGGATGCCATGGCCTTTCTCCCACACAGACAACAAACAAAGCAGTACCCTCCTTGACTCTTGCCACTCTTTACAAAGCACTCTATCAGTTAAATCAATGAAGAATTCAGATCCAAATGGGATGTCATTTTGCATTATTCAATGGTGACACATGTTGTAATAAATAGTCTGACTCCATTTTTTGATGTCTGACTGCTGATACCTTTTAAGCTTCTCCTCTCAAACCTCTTCCTTGTCTGCCCCACATCTGAGCAAGGTGATGAGAAAGCCTAGAGGCTTTCTCCTTTGGAACCACTAGGAAGTTCAACCTGTGTGTGGAAGCCCTCACCCTGGCCCTACCCCCAAACCATCATAAAAACCTGAAGATCGTCTCCTTTCCCTTTCTCTCAAGGCATTTTCTTTCTTTTATTTTTAATGTTTATTTTGAGAGCAAGAATACGTGCACACGTGGGAAGGGGAGGGGCAGAGAGAGGGGCATGGAGACACAGATTCCAAAGCAGGCTCCAGGCTCCAATTTGCCAGCACAGAGCCCAACGCGGGGCTCGAACCCACAAACCATGAGATCATGACCTGAACTGAAGTCAGACGCTTAACCGACTAAGCCACCCAGGCACCCCTCTCAAGTCATTTTCTTTTTTTTTCTTTTTTTTTTTTTTTTTCAACATTTTTTTAAATTTATTTTTGGGACAGAGAGAGACAGAGCATGAACGGGGGAGGGGCAGAGAGAGAGGGAGACACAGAATCGGAAACAGGCTCCAGGCTCCGAGCCATCAGCCCAGAGCCCGACGCGGGGCTCGAACTCACGGACCGCGAGATCGTGACCTGGCCGAAGTCGGACGCTTAACCAACTGCGCCACCCAGGCGCCCCTCAAGTCATTTTCTAACCATCTTAGGAAGCCCATCCTGCTCTCACCAGAAAGTGTCATTACGTGAGTGATAAATATTTTCATATCCTCTTGCATGTGTGTGGTGTCATTAGTCTCGACATCCAAACCAAATTTGGGGTGGGGTCCACCCTGTACCTGCAGAGTGGCCAAAACACATGTCCTAGTTGAGTACTATGATGATGTGTATTCTTACACTGAAGGTTCATTTCAAAACACTTGAATAAAAATGTTTGAGAATACATGTTAAAGTTTTTCTCATACTGATCTTCTGCCTATTTTACTACTTTTTTTTAAAGTCAATTTGTTTATTTTGAGAGTGAAAAAGAGAGAGAAAGCATGTGCATAAGTGGGGAAGGGAAAGAGAAAGGGAGAGAGAATCCCAAGCAGGCTCTGCTCTGTTGCTCTCAGCACGGAACCTGAGGCAGGGCTTGAACTCAAGAACTGTGAGATCATGACTTGAGCCGAAGTCAGATGCTTAACTGACTGAGCCACCCAGGTGCCCCATGAGAAATTTCTTTTTAAAAGGAAGTTTCCTTTAGCTAATTTTACTGGGAATTTGCTTGTTGAGTATTGAAAATAAAATCAGAGGAAGAAAGGTGTCTGTGGAGGTAAATCCGTCCACCTCTGCGGGAGGGCCTGCCAGTCACCCTCTCTTCTGTCCTAGAGTCAGGCTGATCTAGATTTTATCTTAGCTACCCCTTCTCTCATTCCTTCAAGGCTTAAACTTTTCTAATACTGCTTTTAAGATCTCTCGGTTTCTGCCTTCGTACATGATTCCGCTATGATTTTTGATTTGTGGTTTAGATCTGAGGTAGATTCTGTGCTGTAGAAGAAGGGCAGTGAAGCAGTGATCTGGAAATGGAGGCCTTGGAGGAGTGTGGGTTTTTTTGCCTGATGCACACATCAGACATGCAGCCTCCACTAAAGACTAAGAGCACCCCACTGGTTTTACCAGTGATACAGGACACCTTCGCCAAACAGGCCAGCCAGTCAGTGCCTCAATGCCTTTCTTCCTTGCCTTCCTTTCATTTCTGTGTCCATCTCTGGCCCTTAGACACACCTCAAAGGAGTCCTCATGTTGCTTTTGTGTGGTGCCAGGGTCCTTCATCCCACTCGGTACAACTCTGCTCCTGAGTTATTAAATGAAATGTCATTTGTTACTGAATCCCCTTCCTTTGTTTATGTATGTCACGTATAAAGTACACTGGATTTTATTTATAATGAAATAAAAACGATTGCTTTTGGTCTTCGTAATCTTTTTCTGTAAACTTGAGCATTGAGCCATTGGTCAGAAATGTAACTCCTGTTGCTTAGACGTGTATCATTTTCATTTAAAGCAATTTTTGTACAAACATGAAATCTGAGAAGCTAAAGAGTAACTTATGAAATGCTAAAGAGAACACTGTTTTTAAATTTTAAATTTGATTTGTATTCAATGGTCTTAGGAGAATTTCCCCATTCCTTAGGGGGTGCTGTCAGCATTCTCTACTAGAGGAGTAGCTGAGCTTTGAGCTACATCAGTGCATCAGTTCCTCAAAGGCTGTGAATGTGTACTGAAGATCTTAACGTCCCAAAGCTCAGCTCCCTGCCCTGGTAGGGCCCACCTGAACAGGGCTGGCTGGCACTGGAGCTATTTTTGTTAGGGTTGAATTTCAAGGCAAGAAGAAATGGGTACCACCATGGAACCAGAATCACTCTCAGTCAAAATTACTGTCTTAGGGGCACCTGGGTGGCTCAGTCAGTCTGACTGGCTCAGGTCACGATCTCAGTTCGTGGGCTCCAGTCCTGCGTCAGGCTCTGTGCTGACAGATCGGAGCCTGGAGCCTGGAGCCTGCTTTGGATTCTGTGTCTCCCTCTCTGCCCCTTCCCCCATTTGCACTCTGTCTCTCTCTCAAAAATAAATAAACATTAAAAAAAAATTTTTTAATTAAAAAAAAGGAAATTTCTCAAATACAATATAGTCTCTTATGAGTTCAGGTTTAGAAAAAACTAGTCCATGTTGTACAATCACTCCTAGATGCTGTATATCAACGTTCTGGATCTTCAGACACATGAGACTACTTCAGAATATGGAAAAGGAGGGGCGTCTGGGTGGCTCAATCAGGGAAGCGTCTGACTTCGGCTCAGGTCATGATCTCACAGTTGGTGGGTTTGAGCCTCACGTCAGGCTCTGTGCTGACAGCTCAGAGCCTAGAGCCTGCTTCGGATTCTGTGTCTCCTTCTCTCTCTGCCCCTTCCCTGCTTGCACTCTGTCTCTCTCTAATATAAATAAATATTTAAAAATTAAAAAAAAAAAAAAAAAAAGAATATGGCAAAGGAAAAAAACCCAGAAGGTGAGACCTGTCTTCTATTTTCCCACCTACTTCATCATTACAGATAGCTCACTCTATCAACTAAACATATAAAAGGAAGTGCAAATACCTGATCTAGCAATACCGCTGTCCCGGTCTTCATTCTGTCCTCTGCTTGGCATGTCAACTGGAGTGCTATGTGCTAAGATAAAGGCAAAAGTAACAATGTTATTGAACTTCCAAAGAAGGCCTTGTTTAAAAGCCACTACAGTAATTTTTACATTTCAAAGTAGGCTACTGCTATTGGTGATTGGCATACGTGTATATATGAAAATCAACGAGAAAGCAAAATTAAATACATAAAACACAATGGTGAGAGTAAAAACAGAACCAAGTAATTACCTGTCTTTACCCTACTGTAGCATAAAAACTTGTTGGAGTGGTGCCTATTTCTAAAGCAAACTGAATAATAAACTATTCATGCAGTTGATAAAATGAACAAACATTCTCAGGCAGATACTTCCAGCCATTGTCCTCATCATTAGTAATATTTAAATAGCACTGTATTTTCAAAATGCTTTATAATCAGTTTTATTAGTAACTATAGGCAACTTAGGAAACAGAAATATTTGAATACCATTTCATAAATTTAAAAAATGTTTCTGTTTATAACCCACTCTCTTGGCAGATAAAAACCCCTTCATTTTCAAATATTTCTTCCCCCATTTCTTTTCCATATACACCCAGTATCACTGTAGAGTTACTGAGAAAAACGAATATCCTGGCATGAATTTTAGAAAACACTCTAAAGTATTACAGACTTGTAGGAATGCTTCAGATTCATCATACATATTGAGCTAGAGGGTAGAGGACATATTGCTATAGTAAGCTTTAAAATGTATGAGAAACCCAGGGCCCTGCCTGATTATTATACTTTCCAGAGAGTTTCTGAAGACTGTTTATTTTCATAATTTTGAAGAGAGCATATAAACATGTTAGCCTCACTCTATGTAGGTGGGAAGGTGTCACTTTCATCGGGGTGTCAGTTAACTAATAGAGCTTAGCACATTTCCAGCTACAAAGAACAGAATGAGGAATACCATTTGTCATAAACATAACCTTTAATGTTAGTAATGAAGATTCCCCACACTTGTTAATCATGCCAGACTTCAACAGACATTCAACAGCTTTAGCTAGCAAGGCCAGTTAAATCTAAGAATTTACCTACCCAGAGAGACCGAGATGATTATACCTGTAAAGAACCTAGAAACTGCATTTAAACTACTTAAATGCTAGAGAGAGTAGGGGTGGAAAGTAGAGAGAGAGAGAGGGAGAGATGAGGTGGCTGAGGAAGAGAAAAAGAGAGAGAGGGAGAGAGAGAGAGAGGTCTTCCATGCTCTTATTAGGTGACTTTTGAAGAAACTCTGTGCAGGTGGGGATGCAGGTGACTAAATGGATAGAAGTATATACCATGGGAAAGGAAAACAGTTCAGACTTGAAGAGGCCCAAGAAAATCAGAAAATATAATCCTCTTAGAAACACTAAGGGCTCATTTCAGATCAAAATCAGCTTACACTGGGGTATTAGCAAAGACATTTACAATAGAAGTTCATTGGTGGAATTTTCAAAACACCGTGAACTTGGCTGCATTTGAAACTATTATCTCAAGAGCCCCTTGGATTTCTAGAGAGGCACCAAACAGGATTTTTTTCTAAGAAACTGCACAGGAGTTATTACTAATGTGTGTGGGTCACACTGTTCTCAGCATTCCACACAAACCTGCAAAGAAAGAAGCGCTCCGGGTGAGCCGGAGAGGTCCTCCTTCAGCTACGCCCTGTAGCAGTTTGCTGCCGCATGCTTGCAGCAGACCTAGAGACAGAGACACACGGAAGAGGGGCCAACAAAGTACACACACAAAAATAAACACAGATTAAAGATAATGCAAAAAAACAAAACAACACAACAAACTCAAATAAAGCAAAACACACACCCACAATAGTGGTATTCAGAAAGAGAGAGCCCAGTTATGTGGCTGATTTTACCTAGGTTACTTCCAGTACGACAAGGACCCAAGTTATTCTGATTTGTGTTGAGTTTTCCCAAATTAGGATCCTGGTGGATGTATTCAAAGCTGTCTTGTAAGCTACATCCAGAGAAGGAGGGGAAAGGAGAGAGAGAAGAAAAATATCAAGAGATGAATAAGACTGTTTTCTAACAAACTCTCAAACACAGGCAACTTACCAGTTGTTCCAACTTTCCTTATAAATGAATAAAGTCTCACATCTACCAAAGGAAACTAAACTTTAGGGGAAAGGAGAAGACAAAAAAACTTTTTGAAGGCAGTCCAACCTATAAAACTAAACAACGTATTCCTAACAATTTTACATTATATAATGGGACATGGAACTCTACAAATTTGGCTTTGGTGACTGACACCTAGGATATCGCTATTCATTTCTAAATTGTGTTTTAGTAACTGACACTCAAGATGTTACTATTCATTTCAAGGGTAATTTCACATAAAACTTCAAAATGAAATTGATCTGAACTGTCAGTTAACATCTATGAGCAATTTAGCAAGTTTTTCCAGGAGGAGGATATAACAGAAATTATGATTCCCATAGGAGTTTGACTTCACAACATCTAAGAAGTTAGAATTACTCATAGACACAAATGTGAGAGAAGCCAATTTTAATAATTTACTTGATTTATTAACAAGTAAAATAAATATCAAGACTTCAAGGAGAATACAACATTAATAGGGCCAAAATAATTTTTACTTAAATGTGAGCTCGATATTCTATTATAGGGAATTAGTGTATAACTGAAAGGGTCTGAAAAAGAGTATCTCACAAAAAACAAAACATCAATTCTCATATAGGCTTAAGTCATGCCAGACCAATGTTAATTGCTCAAACAAGTTAAATTCATTATTTTGTTGAAGAGTAAGCAGAATTACTCAAAGGTACCCAAATCTACAAAGAAAAATATTTTTAATTTCCCAAGATTATGAAAAAAGAACGGCCTTCATTTGACCTCTAAGAATATCCCTTTGGGGCGCCTGGGTGGCGCAGTCGGTTAAGCGTCCGACTTCAGCCAGGTCACGATCTCGCGGTCCGTGAGTTCGAGCCCCGCGTCGGGCTCTGGGCTGATGGCTCGGAGCCTGGAGCCTGTTTCCGATTCTGTGTCTCCCTCTCTCTCTGCCCCTCCCCCGTTCATGCTCTGTCTCTCTCTCTGTCCCAAAAATAAATAAAAACCGTTGAAAAAAAACCCAAAAAACAAAACTTTAAAAAAAAAAGAATATCCTTTTAATTTATAACAAACTTCTTTCAAACTTACGAAAGTATAGCAAATGTTTTGTTTTATTCAAAAATGAAGCATATGAAATATTTCTGCTTGAAAAGTTCAAAGTGTATGAACAAATGTATCAGAATGAGAGTTAACATCAGTTTTCTTTGTCTACAAAGAAGTATAAAATTAGAGGAGGAAAAAACTCAGGAGTGAAGATCAGGATATGGCCTGGTCCAGGTATCCACCAGTCATAGAAGTGACATTGACAGCTGAATAGATGGTGAGCACATATGACCCAGCCTGCCATACATGTGCCCCACAGCCTGAAAAAACTCACTATGTGCTTCATTTCTTTAGAAATAAATTAACTAGCCAACCAGTTTTTTTGTTTTTGTTTTTGTTTTTTTTTAAGATAGAACAGCATTGGGAAATAAACAGTCATTTGTCTTTAAGGCCAGCTAATAAAGTCAAAGGCCTTTTCATATACATTATGTGCAGGAAAATGGCCATTTCTTTGTTAATGTGGACTCATCTCACTTCTTATTTCAAAAATATGTATGGCTCTCAAAGAACTACTCTTTCCAGAAACAGCCACTTAAAAAAATGGGGAGGTAGGGTGGATTGGTACAAAATCCCACACTTACTTATTTGTACTCCCACAGAAGCTGCCCATTCTAGCTGAGAACACCTTACTAATCATCAGCTGTGGAGGAGAACTAGAAGAAAAAAAAGAGAGAGAGAGAGAGAAAGTATTTTTGAATAAGAAAGCAGTTTCACCATTCCGTTTTTCACAAATAGTAGGAAAAGAAGCCCAAACTCACCGTATATAGTGTATCTTTAAAGTGGAGCCTTTGTAACTCATTGCAACCGAGCCAAACATCATTTCCCCTAACATGTTGACATCAGAAGCGGGTCTTGTGTACTGCATACATTAAAGAAACCAAAATCAAAGTTAATATGTGGCACAACATGATGTGCGATGCAAAAGAAAATAACATCTGGGGCGCCTGGGTGGCTCAGTTAAGCGTCCGACTTTGGCTCAGGTCATGATCTCATGGTTTGTGGGTTTGAGCCCCTTGCTGGGCTCTGTGCTGACAGCTCAGAGCCTGGAGCCTGCTTTGGATTCTGTCTCTCCCTCTTTCTCTGCCCCTCCCTTGCATGTGCTCTGTATCTCAAAAATAAATAAACATAAAAAAAAATTTTTTTTTAAGAAAATAACATTTATTGATCTATGGGGTCCTTCTTTAGTTTATTAGCAGATAATTAAAACTATTTCTCAAAGCAGAAACTCATCATTTTATAGTCTTAATCCATAATGGTGATTGCCTATTTTTTTCCCATATTATTACTTATGTTCATGATTTTGTATACGCAGTATCTTCATGTAGGATCCAAGTGTTTCATCAAAGATCGTTTTTAGTCTTGCTATGAAAAATAAAGATTTTTATTATCTCCATTTATAAACTTTAAAGATTAAGTTCTGAAAAAAAAAAAGGGCAACTCTTTTCTTGGTACTATGCAAAGCAAAATAAGTCAGTCAGAGAAAGACATATGATTTCACTCATATGTGGAATTTGATAAATTCAACAGATGAACATAGGGGAAGGGAGGGGAAAATAAGATAAAAACAGAGGGGGGGGAACCATGAGAGACTCTTAAATACAGAGAACAAACTGAGGGGTTGCTGGAAGGGGAGGTGGGGGGGTTGGGCTAAATGGTGATGGGCAATAAGGAGGGTGCTTTTCAGGATGAGCACTGGTGTCATATGTAAGAGATGAATCACTGGGTTCTACTCCTGAAGCCAAGACTACACTGTATGTTAACTAACTTGAATTTAAATTTTAAAAAATAATAATAATTTCCAAATATATATATATATATATATATATATATATATATATCCTGAATAAAAATACAGTTCAGCATTATTCACCTCAATAATTAATAGTGTTGAATGAAAATGCCAATTGGCACAGGTAGGGTTTTGTGAGGGTCCAAAAGATGACAGATGGTCTGATACCTCTGAAGTTTTACAAAAAAATATTTCAAAAACATCTGACCCCTGTACCTTCTGGCCAGTCTTTCTCATCCCTTTCGTCATCCAAAAGGGGGGCCTGCGCTACCTCCACTTTCCCAGATCTCATCTGCTTGTTAACCTACTGCAGCCTCATCTATTCAAACTGCTCTAGTAATGACTTCTGCCTTCCTGTCAAATCCAATGCACCCTTTCCAGTTTGCTTTCTTAAACATCTCTCATGGTATCTGGTGTTCTTATTTACCCTCCTTGTCGAATCTTCTTTCTTAGATCTTCCCTTGAACAGGATTGTTCCTCAGAGGACACTCCTACTCACCGTCTGCATTCTCAACCCCTCTTAGGATTTTGGTTATTCTTTACATAGGAATACTTCCCACATCTTTTATCTCCAGGCCCAGACCTCTCCCTGAACTCTAGAATCCTACATCCAAATGAATTCATCCAGATATCATTATATGTATGTAAAGATAATGTAACACATATTCTACAATAATGTATTATTACGATATGTGAATGAATGTATTTGGATATAGGATTCTAGACACCTGATGAACATGATAGATGTGAATGTCAACCAAACTAGTGTGCTGCGGGCACCCCAGCACACCCTGACCAAGACAAAACAATGGTCCAGGATCCAGCCCATCCAGCCCTGCATTCTCTGCTGGCGTGCTTTCCATCCAAGCCAAAACGTGGGAATCATTCTTAACACTGTCTTCTCAACCTTTTTTTTAAACTTCAAGTCCACACACACACATTATATACACACAAGTACATGCACACACTAACAAACACATACGCAACCTACGTATACATGTTTGCAGAAGAGGAAAGAGAAACAAATCTCTCAGCCTTGTTTAACGAGGCTCCTCTCTGTTCGGTTATAGCTCACGCCAACCTCTTCTCACTACATGCGGACAGAAACCAACTGTCTTTCACATTTTTTATTAATAACTTCCACCTACCGCCTCCATTTTATAATCTGCTTTTCCTTGGGGTACAGGGTCTATACGCCAATTGTGATTCTCAACTAGTTGAAAATTTCACTGTATACTTTTTAAATCACAAACCTCCTGGAAACTGAGGAGCACTGCGAAATAAGGGCAAATGTGTGGCACAAATCCTGAACATGAAATTAACAAAGTTCTATAGACCTGTGGCTGCCGGCAATTTACCCAGCTTTGCTTTTCCAGCAACATGGAAAATTCCACATGAGTCAAAAAAGAAAAAAAAAATTGATACATTCTTCATCAGTTTACATCCTCCTGCTCTTCAGTATTTATGAAACATTTCTTCCCTTATTTCTAGTTAGCCAGTATTTCTCAATAACCCAAATCCCTATCCTTTACTCTCTCTCTCTTTCTCTGTCTCTCTCTCTCTCTCTCTCTCTCTCTCTCTCTCTCTCACACACACACACACACAGATGCCACTAGCCCTGTTATCCCTCACACTCAAGTTAGATCTTACCATTTCTTTCTTCTAAACAAGATTTTCTTCCTCCTACTGGCAAGTGCTATTTTCTTAGGATGCCCATATACATTCCCAGAATCCTTAGAATTTTTATGCCAAAACTGGAAACTCTGTGTGTTTTAATCTAGTTCTAACAACAAAGAGCGCAAAACAAAAGCATTTACCTCATTTGCAATATGTCTTCCTCATTCATCATTATAATATATAATTCATATATTATACTTGATCACCTCGACTCGGATACAGTTTTTATCGAGAGAGAAAAGCCAAAGTGTGAAAAGAGCACTGACAGGACACATTTAAGAGCACA
This sequence comes from Panthera uncia, assembly GCF_023721935.1. Lineage (NCBI taxonomy): Eukaryota > Metazoa > Chordata > Mammalia > Carnivora > Felidae > Panthera > Panthera uncia. The sequence continues at coordinate 133,060,966 of NC_064811.1, read as the reverse complement.
CTGTGGAATACTTATGCTCATGTCCCTGGAGAAGAATCCTCCAGCAGCTATTATTCCCTGTGGAGAAATCACAGTAAATGACTTCAGCCCCACGGGGCATCTGGTTGGGCAGGGATGGTTTTACCTGGTACTTTGGAAGCTGCTCCTTAGCATGTTGTAAAGATGCCCCGGAAGAACTATGGGAAGAGGTGCTGGTGCTGCTGCTGCTGCCGCCGCCGCCGCTTCCTTGACAGCACTTGGCTGACATTTTAAGAGACACATCCTCTGTTTTCTGGGTTGACAGACAGGCAAGATAAGAGATTGCTAAGTATATCGGGCTTCCTCAGCACGCTTTTCATTGGGAACTTCTTTGTCAAATCATTCTGTTATGCTGTGCCTAAGCTGCACAGAAAACCAGAAGCTTTTTTTCCTTCTCTATGAGGACAAGAATGTGGCCCCTGGGGGTCTGAAGAAGGGTAACTAGACAGGAGATGGTGGTCTTGTAGTGGGACTATTCGCCATAAGTGATTCAACTGTTATTTACAGTTCAGTTCATAGATTTCATGGATTTCAACTCCTGAAATCGTCAGTGAGATCTGATCTCTCTGTTTTGGTCACTAGAGGACCCATTAGTACTAATGGAAAGTCCTAATCTATAAAATTCATGTGGAGAAAGACAATGCTCCAAATGTTAACCCTGTACCAGGCAAATGCAACAAAGTAGGAAAGCAGACTTACTAATTTGGAAAGCCTGGGTTTGTGTTTTTAATGACACACCTCCTCTAGCACTCCTTTAAAAGTAACAGGAGAGAGTTTGTGAAAGATAAACCAAAACTCTGAAACAGGAGCTCCTGTGAATTATACATCATGTGATGGAAAAGTGGCCTTTAAAGGTTAGGAGTAATACAAGATTATCTACTATATAGTCCCTAAATAGAGTTCACTGTTAATTTTATGATAGTGACATAAAGGTATAAAGACACACCTTTATTAATTCTTCCCTTCTGCCTACACCAAATTATATTGCTCCCTACAGAAGCATCCCGTGCCATCTATGGTAGGTTGTTTCTATTCTGTCTGAGTCTTACTTGCTTTTTTGTGTGCAGCTTTTGCTTGGAAAAACATGAATGCAACTGCAGCTTATCTAATCTCCAATGTGACAGTCACACTGGTGGTCTAATGCAAATGCCTGCAGTCATGTGCCTGATACAAACTCATGACGTTTTGTGCTTGCCAAGGGAGTGGGGGGCTGAAAATGGGAAAAGAATGTACGGAAAACACATACTGTGCTGGTCCATAACATTAGTCACTCCAGCAGTGACAGCATTCAAAGTCGTACTTGGTAATTCCCGGGTATCAGGCACTCCTTCAACACCCTCTTCAGATCTAGTTGTTACTTAATACCACTTAACCCAACACAGCCCCTCAGAGAGCCCAAAGTGACACTAAGTCCACACCTGCCTCACAGCCTGCTAGACCCTCTGGCTGGGGTACAACATACTGAGCAGTCTATAATTGGAGATAGCACCTGGGACGGTGAGTCGAGCACTACTTGTTTGGACTCTTTCTGTAGCCTTGGAAAAGTGACAAACCTCTCTGGACCTAGCTACCTTTTTGACTAAATGAGCACTTCCAAGAAAGCTTATATTCCCGACTCCAGTGTCATCACTGCTCTGATATACCAAAATTCCAGTTGCCTTTGAAAACCAGTGAGGGGCACCTGGGTGGTTCAGTGGGTTAGGCATCTGAGTCTCGATTTCGGCTCCAGTCATGATCTCACGGTTCATGGGATCGAGCCTCACATCTAGCTCTGTGCTGACAGTGCAGAGCCTGCTTGGGATTCTCTCTTTCTCTCTCTCTGTCCCTCCCCCCAGCATGCACGCATGTACTCTCTCTAAATAAAGAAATAAATAAACTTTAAAAAAAGAAAAACCAGTGAGAATTTTTTCTTCTACCTGTTACCACCATTAGGAGCCCTAGTGATGGTGTGTGGGTGTTTCAACTAAACCATCTGTGCAAGGCCTTCAGGGAAACAGGAAATGATATGGGAAATTAAGGGAGAAATCATGTCCTGTCAAGTGCTGGCTCACCTAAACTTTGATACAAATCTACCATTAAAGCCTACAGGTGAATCACCTGAGAGATTCCCCGCCCCCCCAACCCAACAAGCCCAACAACTACTGTAATGATTAGCTACCTGGCAGACTTCCACTATAAAGTACTATGGAATCTACCCAGCTAAACTGCCTTTAACCAAATACTTCCTTCCTGCAGAAATGATCCTTATCAAAAGCAGGAAAACAGCCCCTTGGCCCTGATGAAACAAAGACTGTGATATAAACTATTCATTTACTTAGCTACACATGCGATGAACTTCCAGAATTTGGTCAGTATAGACAGCAAGCTACTGAACATGAAAAGAATGAAAAGTCTAAAGGCGACAACTTAAGTACCTCAGGCTGAGGTCCAGAAGACTCAGGGAGGACCAGACTCTACTCCTCACCTGGACACGTGACCTTAACCTTTCCTGTTCTGGCTCCAGGGGATCAAGGGCTGCTCTGCCCTCACTTAACCCATCCCAGATCCTGCCGTGCCCCACCCCACAACACTCCCCCTCCCCCCACCCCTGCTTTGCACTAAAAAAAGGAAGTAAATAAAGTTTCCTTGGTCAAATGGGTTTGAGAAACACTCCCTTTTGAAGAGGACAGTGTATGTTAGCATACTGAAGCCTTATAGTAAGAAAAGCTATTTAATCTTGTTGAACCCAGTGCTATGTAATACCTCTTACTATCTATGAGAAATACCAGACAGAAGGATCTATTAACTTCCCTTCAGGCTAACACTTTCTGAATTTTAGAGTGCTCAGCTTTCCTATTACATAGCACATGTTTGGCATCAAAATCCTACTGAATTATAACTCAGCAGCAAATTTACCTCTAGTAATATTTACAGTACACTGCTGGGCATCTGTCATGACTCTCCAGTAAAAGTTTCACCTGGCATATTAATAAGAATACAAATGCGGCAGGATGGGGTGGCGGAGAGCCTTTGTTTACGCTGCTTCTGAACCTTAATGACACATACAGTAAAGCTCAAAGAGAAGATTACGAACTAATAAACGACTGCTCAGAGAGGTGGTTAAAAGCACAAATTAAAAAGATGAAAGCAAATCTGCATTTCATACCTGAGTTGCTACCTCTTCAATCTTGTGAACCGCTTTAGAATCAAATAAGACTTGTCTTCCTCTTCTCTCACAGTCCTGGTAAACTATCAGGCGAATCTCATTCAGGTCAAACTCCGAACATGACCAACTGTGGATTCAAAAGAGAGAAAGAAGTTACGTTATCCACAATCCACAACACTTGGAATGGTCATGGCGAGCTAAGATTCCCAGCCAACATGCTATGTGCCTCTGACCAGGGGCAGACAGCCTTGTCTGTGGGCTCTAATGGGCCATTGTCCATGGCAAAGGTTTGGAAGACTGCTGTAAACAATAAATCACTGGAGAGAAAGTTTCTCCTTTCAAAGCCACTTTGGGCAAAGACAGCAACCAAAAACCATAAGGATGTGTGCAGAAAGCTAAATTTGGATTCCTGGATTCTGGGAATGGTACACCTGAGGTACAGGAATGTTCCAGCTTCTGTGTTATTGGCCAGGGAACCATTTGGAGAAGTGAGTGGAGCCTTCTCCTCTCTTCCTCTCCCACCCACCAGGCTCAGGTGAAAATGAGTGGAATTACATATCCTAAATTTTAGAACTTTATTATAGCTGGCTTGGATACAGAAGTTTTGAAAACCAAGTGCATCACTGTACAGAATCTGAATTGCTAACAACAATCAGCAATGGAGGAAGCACAGCTTACTCCTGTTAAAAAGAAAACCACAGGCCCAAAATGGTGTCACTTAATCCAAGTCACCAAACCAGGACTGGCTTAACTGCTGTTTAGACCTCCCCTAGAAATAGTCTTAACCAGTCAATCAGGAATTTTCTGACTAACATGAGGTAATCTGTCACATGGGCCTACTCCTAGCCTAAAAGAAGATGAAGTAATCTGCATGATAAGACCCTTGTCCTTCCCCCTAAGGGAAAATGATCTAGCCTGAAACAATCCTTTCTTGTCTCTTGCTATTAACTCCTTGTTCCATCCTCCCAGTAAAAACCTTCCATTTTGCACAACTCTTCAGAGAGCCCCTCTACTTGCTGGATGGGATGTCGCCACGTTTATGAATTGCTTAATAAAGTCAATTATAACTTCACATTAAAAGCTGCTGGGATAAAATTGCTCTAAACATAAGTTTGCTCTTGAGTAATAAATGAAATCAGAATGTGAGGACTATAAAAAAGGGCAATCATTTAAAATGCACTGCTTTGGGGTGCCAGGCTGGCTCAGTCAATAGAGCGTGCAACTCTTGATCTTGGGGTCCTATGTTCAAGCCTCACGATGGGCATACAGCTTACTTTAAAAAAGTAAAAAAGTAAATATAAAATGCACTGCTTTGGACAGTTAATCCTGTCAACATATATTTGAGTGCCTACTATGTTTCAGGTACTGTGGTCCAGATGCTAGACATTCAGAAGTTAACTAAATAGAATTGGTCCCTGCCCTCATGGAGAACATGGTTTAGTGGGGAATACAGGGCCAATAATGATATAAATGTATAACTACAGATTGTCATAAGTGCAAAAAGGAAAAGGATATGATGAGTGTTATTTTCAGATCTGAAGAGCTGGGAAGTCCCTAAGGATTTAAGGAAGTGAAGGGGGTGCCTGGATGGTTCAGTTGGTAGAACATGTGACTCTTGATCTTGGGTTGTGAGTTCAAGCCCCACGATGGGGGCAGAGCTTACTTAATAAAACAACAACAACAACCAGACAGAGGATTTAAGAAGTGATTTTTAAATAGGACTTGAAGAAGTAAGAGCTAAAGAGATAAGGTGTGAGAATGAAGAACAGGGTAGGAAGAGAGTAGGCTGGGAAGACAGGCAGGGGTCAGGATCATGCCCTAAGTGCAATGAGAAGCCAAGATGTACAAAGGTTGATAAACTCAGGTCTACACTTCTTAAAAATTCAACCTGGTTCCTCTAAGGAAAACATGGGTGGGGAGATTAAGACTGGAGGTAAGAAGGCCAAAGAGAATTTATTATCAGAGTTCAGGCCCTTCATCAGGAAGGTTAGAGGAACAGCAATGGAGGTGGAGGAAAGAGAACAGATATTAGGGGCAGAACTAATAAGAGTTAGTGGTAGGCTGCGAGGGTACTGGAAACAAAAGGAATGCCTCCTGCTTAGAGAAAGCTGGAGAAGTAGGAGGAGTCCCCAAGGTATGGATGATAGGAAGTCACATAGATAGACTGACAAAAGCAAACTGTTTAAACTAAGAGACAGTCAACTACAACGAAATCAGACACATCTGGATCAAATCCATACTTTGAGTTTCCATTTTTTTCATCAGCACAATGAGAATATTAATGTCAACCTCACAAGGCTGCTATAGGAATTAAATGAAATATGTAAAGTGTTTCACATAGAGGCTGACACACAGTAAGTGCTCCAAAATGTTAATAATTACTTAAGAGAATTGTTAATGGTACAATTTTTTTTTTTTTTTTTTTTTTTTACCAGCCACAAACTGTGCATTATTGGCTCTTTCCTTTTTCAGCCAATAGTAGTTAATATTGAATATGTTCTTTCAGGGTAGCAGATTAATTTTCTTAAATCCCAGCACCAAAAAATATAAAGCTCTGGTTGTACCTTCTTCTAACAACCTATATTCTGAGTTATCATGCCCAAGCATCCCTTCCTCCCAGTTTTGACAACAACATGGCAAGTTTATTTTAGAAATCATTTTCTTCTACTCTCAGTCCAGAGACAGTCTGTGATGTAGGCCTGGCTAATCAGACATGACCACACGACCCCCAGCTAGGTTATGAAAGCCAGTCCCCCAACTTAGCTGCTCAGCTAGGAAATGATAACCCTGGTGCCTATTTTTGCCAGTATGAGGTAAAAGCCTATCTCTGAAAATGAAGTCAGGGTGAAAGAAAGCAGAGGGAAGGAGTGGGATGAGGCACATTCCTGTTGGCAATCGAAGCCAACAGCTTCTGAGTGAGCACTATTCCTGGAGTTAGTTTTCTGTCACTTACAACCAAGAAGTCCTGAAGACTGTGCCCCAAACCACTAAATTTTTAAATTACATAAAGCCATTAAAAATACCCTCTATGGGGCGCCTGGTTGGCTCAGTCGGTAAAGCGTGCAACTTTTGATCTTGGGGTTGTAACTCTGAGCACTATGTTGGGTACAGAGATTACATAACGAAAATATCTGGGGGCGCCCGGGTGGCTCAGTTGGTTAAGCATCCCACTCTAGATTTCAGCTCAGGTCATGATATTACGGTAAGACTGAGCCTGGCATAGGGCTCTGTGCTAATAGCATGGGAGTCTGCTTGGGATTCTCTCTCTCTGGCCTTCCCTCACCCCCCAATAAATAAATAAAAAACATTTTTAAGAATCTTAAAAAAAAAACCTCTGAAATTATTAAGACATAGTACATAGGCTGAAGTTATTAAAAATGAAAAAGCAAAGAGGATTTGTCTTTTTTTCTTGTTCCATCTGTTTTGCCCTAACAATTACACTTTGCCAAAATAGCTTTATAATTTACACAGCAAGTTGTTCAATCCTTATTTTTGAGGAGCAACCCTGACTCAAATACCAAACTGAGGACAGCCTGACTAGAAGAGCTAAGATTTAATAAGGATCATACCACCTTATTAAATGTTTCATGCTATTTTTCAATTTTAAAGGAATGGAAATAAAAGATAGGAGGCAGAAAGCACATACGTTGGATTGTCTAATTTTTTGACCCAAATACCTTCAAAAGGTATGCTTTATATAAGGCAAACTCCACTCTCCAGCTTCCATATGAATACTGCCTTATTTAATGTCTAATTATAATTTCATCACTAATACTAATGTAGAGGAAATTACAGTTGAGTAATTTGATGAAGAAAATACAGGCAGGACAAAGGACATTAAAAGAGTGCTTCAGAATAAGGCAGGCCTGGGATCAAATCTCAGGTCTGCCTCCTACTGGAGTTACAGCCTTAAGAAAGTCCCCCCCTCAAGCAGTACTTGTAAGACCTGGTGTGAAGATTAAAGGAGATAATCTGCGGAAATCTCCCAGCGCACTGTCAGCTTTTTTCCCTGGGATCCTCCATAACACAGGGCTTCACTGAGTCATAATCACATGCCACATGCATTTTCTGCATGTTCACATTCACTTCAACATTCAACCAAAGTTATTGTGGGGCTTCTGTGAGTACAGCCATGGTTCCTGGTGTTTTACTAAGGGCAACTTTGCGTGACTCAAAGAGGTATAAAAAATAAGCCGTGGGCTTTTGCCTTAAAATATCTATTTAAGAGATATTTATTCTAATGAGAACTACCTCATTGCTTTGCCTTGGTTGAAAGTAAGGCCCCTGGTTTTATTTATCTACTCTGGTCATGGCCATCTGAGCTGAGGCACAAAAAAGTAAGATGGTTTATCTACCTTTTCTTACTGTAAAATTTAAACAAAAGGACTTAGATGGACCCTTTTCAGTTTTAGGAGTCCATGATGGTAACATCTGCCGGCTGGAACTGAAACCAGCTGTTATTTCTGTAACTACTCATCAAAAGCAGGAAGAAAGTGACCAAAGTCTACATCACTTATCTGAAAGGTGACAATCAATAGTTCAAATGAGTTTAAGTACAGAAAACAGAATTCTCTTTAAAATATATATAATCAGGGGCTCCTGGGTGGCTCAGTTGACTGACTGAGTGTCCGACTTCGGCTCAGGTCTTAATCTCACAGCTCATGAGTTCGAGCCCTGCATCAGGCTCTGTGCTGACAGCTTGGAGCCTGGAGCCTGCTTCGAATTCTGGGGCTCCCTCTCTTTCTGCCCCAACCCACTCGCATTCTGTCTCTCTCAAAAATAAACAAACATTAAAAAAATAAATAAAATAAAATAAAATAAAATAAAATAAAATAAAATAAAATAAATATAATCAGGAGTACCTGGGTGGCTCAGTCGGTTGAACATCCAACTTCAACTCAGGTCATGATCTCACAGTTTTGTGAACTTGACCTCCACATCGGGCTCTGCACTGGCAGTACAGAGCCTGCTTGAGATTTTCTCTCTCCCTCTCTCCCACTCCCACTCTCTCTCTCTCTCAAAATAAAATAAAATAAAATAAAATAAAATAAAATATATAAAACCATGTGTTGTGGGTTTAATCGTGTCCCCCAAAACGGTATGTTCCATTCCTAATTCACAGTACCTGTCAACATGACCATGTTTGGAAAGAAGATCTTTGCAGATGTAATCAAGCTAAGATGAAATCATACTAGATGAGGGTGATTAGTGTCTTCATGAGAGGAGGGAAATTTGGACATAGACACAGAGGGAAGGTGATGATGGACAGATTGTGGAGTTATGCTGCTACAAGCCAATGAAGGCCAAAGAAGCCTGGCAGTCAGGGGGATACAATAAATAAGAACTGGGTAAGTCATTATTCTCTAGGCATTTAAAATCTACAAGACACAATCATATAGGTAACTACATGAAAATAAAAGGGTTAGGCAGAATATAGAAAGAAAAAAAAAAAACAAAAAAAAAAAAAAACAGGAAAAGTTTCCAGAAGAAGCAATATCTGAACTGATGAAGTTAGGAAGAATGGCAAGGATTCCACATGTAATGTAAACAGGGGAGAGAGTCATTGCAGAATGAGGGCATGACATAAATACAAAAAGTCAAATGGTACAAAGTCGATCTTAATTTCTTGAAACATGTCTACTACAGAAGAATTATGCAGGAGATGAGTCTGGAAAGACAGTGTAGGCCTACTTGTGGAGGACCCTGAATGTCAAGCCAAGGAATGTATGTTTGCTTCCACAAGCAGTGGTGTGCCATTCCAACTTTCTGAGATGGGAAATGACATCATCTGACTTGTGTTTCAGGAGAACTAAAGCTGTTTAACAAAGCCATTTTCAGAGCCAATGGAATGGTGGTAGTGACTTGCATACCCAGGGTTTCAAGGAGTCATGGCTAATAAGGATGAGACAAGTAGTTGTATGATTTGCCAACATCCTCCAAGACCAATTCTAGTGTTCATGCTTGACTGGTCCTTTGAACTTTTATAGGAGTCAGGCTAGAAGTGGGCTCAAGTATAGCCATGTTGAAACATGATCTATGAAAGATGAATACTTCAAAAATGTTTTCCCTTTTGCTCTCATGCAAGGAAATAACCCTTATATAGTCAACAACAAGTTCACAGGAAGAGTTTAGAGGGCAGTCCTGTGATCTAAGAATGTGAATATTTAAAAAGTCAGGTAGGTGGGAATGCAAGCTGGTGCAGCCATTCTGGAAAACAGTCTGGAGATTCCTCAAAAAAATAAAAATAGAACTACCCTACGACCCAGCAATTGCACTAGTAGGCATTTATCCACGGGATACAGGTGTGCTGTTTCAAAGGGACATATGCACCCCCATGTTTATAGCAGCACTATCAACAATAGCCAAAGTACGGAAAGAGCCCAAATGTCCATCAAGGGATAAATGGATAAAGAAGATGTGGTATATATATATATACAATGGAGTATTACTCAGCAATCAAAAAGAATGAAATCTTGCCATTTGCAACTACGTGGATGGAACTGGAGGGTATTATGCTAAGTGAAATTAGTCAGTCAGAGAAAGACAAAAATCCTATGACTTCACTCATATGAGGATTTTAAGAGACAAAACAGATGAACATAAGGGAAGGGAAACAAAAATAATATAAAAACAGGGAAGGGGACAAAACAGAAGAGACTCATAAATATGGAGAACAAACCTAGAGTTACTGGAGGGGTTGTGGGAGGGGGGATGGGCCAAATGGGTAAGGGACATTAAGGAATCTACTCCTGAAATCATTGTTGCACTATATGCTAACTAATTTGGATGTAAATTTTTAAAAATTAAAATTAAAAAAAAAAAAAAAAAAGGTAGGGGGCACCTGGGTGGCTCAGCTGGTTGAGCAGCTGGCTTTAGCTTAGGGATCTCAGAGTTCATGAATTCGAGTCCTACATCGGGCTCTCTATTGTTAGCACAAAGCCCACTTCAGATTCTCTATCCTCCTCTCTCTCTGCCCTTCCCCTACTCACACTTTCTCAAAAATGAATAAACATTTAAAGTAAACAAATGAATAAATAAAATATGATAGAGAAATTTAAGTGGTCCAAGAAAAAGTAAAATTAAACAAAAAAATCAACAATAACAATCACAACAGAAAATGGCAAAAACTACCCATTTAACAAGTAGCTCCCACATGCCTACTGGGTACTTGCACTCTTCCAACCACTGGGATACAGCTGTGAACAAATCATAATTCCTGCTCTGATGAAACTTTTACTGTATTTATGACGATATTTTACTCTTAAGCCCTATTCTGTGTTTCTTCTACCAACTCTCATTGCTCCTCTTCTCTTTCTCAAAAAAGTTTCTAAAATCAAACAGAAACCCTCTAGAAAGGTTTGCTCAAGAATAGTGAGGAAGGGGGTGCCTAGGTAGTTCAGTCTGTTAAGCATCAAACTTAAAAAATGTATATTTTTAATGTTTATTCATTTTTTGAGAGAGAGAGAGAGATGGGGTGTGAGTGGGGGAGGGGCAGAGAAAGGGAGACCCAGAATCTGAAGCAGGCTCCAGGCTCTGAGCTGTCAGCACAGAGCCAGACACAGGGCTTGAACCCACGAACTGCAAAATCATGACCTGAGCCAAAGTCAGATGCGTAACAGACTGAGCCACCCAGGTGCCCTAGCCTCCAACTCTTGATTTCGGCTCAGGTCATGATCTCACAGTTCATAAGCTCAAACTCCACGCTGGGCTCTGCATTGACAGCATGGAGCCTATTTGGGATTGTCTTCTTGTCTCTCTGCCCCTCCCGTGCTTATGTTCACACTTGATCTCTCTTTCTCAAAACAAATAAATAAACATTTAGGGGGAAAAAGTAGGGAGGAAGTCCTAATGACTCTTACCTAAAAATAAAGGAAAACTAGAAGTGGAGAAAAGGGGAAATTGTGTTTGAGATGGCAACAGAGTTCACCCTGTCAGCACAAATGTACATCATTCCCCACTCAGTACCACACTAATTATTTCAAGAAAAAAAATTATGTAAATAATGGCAGTAACAAATTTGGAATTCTGCTTTGTTTTGTTTTGTTTTGGTCTGGGTTACTACTCTCAGAAAGAAAGCAAACAGGAAAGGTAATTTGGAAATTAATTGATGTTCCTATTTTATAGTGAAACTGTCTTTGCTGTAAAACTTGCCAAGTTTACTTGCAGAGTAACTACATAAAAACTCACCACTGAATTTCTGTTCTGTGGTCAACAGTATAGTAAGAAAAGTACTTAAAGACTCCAATTCTTATCAGAAACTTTTATACATAAAGCTAGCCTAAAGATATAATTTAAAAACGATTCCAATTAAATGTATCCCATTGCTATTTTACCAAAAAAAATTTATACTGGATATTGGCTACAACTTTGTCTTTAACAAAGTAGGTGATATGTAAATCCTTTACTCCTTTTGTAGAAGAAATGTGGGGAAAGAATAAATCCCTATAATCAGCAGCATGACGTACAAAGAGCACTGTTAGTAACAAGAGCCCTAAAGCACACTCCTGCATTCGTTCCTTCCACGCCATTTTATTTTTTTATTTTTATTATTTTTAAAAACTCTTTTTTGAAGTTCATTTATTTTGAGAGAGAGCATGTGAGCAAGAGTTGGGGAGGGGCAGAGAGCAAGGGAGAGAGAGAATCTCAAGCGCAGAGCCTGATGCTAGACTCGATCCCACAAACCATAAGATCATGACCAGAGCAGAAATCAAGAGCTAGACGCTTAACCAACTGAACCATCTAGGTGCCCCTCCTTCCATGCAATTATAGGACCTGGCTTGACCCAGGTACCATGAAAGATATACCAGGAATAGAAATTAACTAGATCCAGTTTCCACCTCAAAATTCTTACAATTTGCTATAGAAAGGCCAACATACAAACACTTAAGTAAACTACACTGTCACAGATACTGAGATTAATGTCCATATGTCTTGTAGAACTTACAGGACAAAGAGGTCGAATCCACATTGTAGGGGAAAGAGATGGGTGCAAGTCACAGAGGATGTGATGCTTGGGACATGGATTAGTATTAACCAGGGTAAACAGAGCTTCTAATTCTAGCTCTGCAACTTTCAAGTCAGGTGACTTTAGGAAAGCACTTATCCAGGGCTTAGCTTTCCCAAAGTGTATCTATGTGCCTTATCTACCTCTCCCAAGGTTGTTGGGAAAAACAAAGACTAAGTATGAAGGTACTCTTAAAACTGTAAAGCATAAATCAAAGATAAGTTCAGATACACAATCTTTTCACTGAGATCTTTGTGGCCAGGTATTTAAGAATTCAGAATTTTTTATACTTTAGAAAGAAGGTATTATGTAATACCTCCTCCAGGGTTCAAGGTATTACCAAATCCCCAAATCAAACAAATGTAACACCAGGCCAAGTTATGAATATTTATGCTGAACGGATTAGACAGAAACTATACATAGCTTCACAATAGTTCAGGTTAATTCTAAAAATCTTTTCAGAGATTTTAGGATTTTAGAATTGTAGGATAAGAGATTGTTGACCAATGCAATACTTACTATGTCTTAAGGAAGGTCAAAAGACTGGAATAAGTAACATTCAGTCCAACCAACATTATCCCAAATATAACTGATCCATAACAAAGATGACCATCAAGTTTATGTGTAAGTAGGTTGTAACTCAGAACTTGTTTCTCCCTCCCCCTGAAATAAGGCTATAAATGGTTGTAAGGGTCACAAGCTAAAACCACGTAAATCTTCATATAATGAGTTCACACAGCAATAACAAAACATTATGAGTCACAATATAGCCTGAGGTTTGGATGCTATGAACAGGGAACTATGAAGTACAGAGGAGGAAAAGACAGAATTCCTTCCTTTTTTCCTGAGTTCAGGGTCATGTCAGGTAAGACTTTGAAACAGGTAAAGTTTATGTGTGGCCCTCAAGTCACCATGCCCCACACCCCCACTGCCCTGGGGCCACCATGGGCATCCACAAAACTGCAAGGCACTGCACTGGGCATCAGAATGCCTGAGTTCTAGGCAAGATCGACAGTCCAATCCTGGTCACACTGCTTCATCTCTTACTCCAGTGTTTCTTCCCCTATAAAAATGACGGGTTGGGGCTAAAATCACCTCTCAAGGTCTCATTCTTCCAACTCTAACACACTAAAATTCCAAATCATCTATAAAGTGTGTGCACAGTATAATTTGGAATAGATGACCCCAGCCAAGTACTAAGAGGAAAGCAATCTTAATTAATCCACATTACTGCACAGCATCCTTTAACCCTTCTAGATATACTCTATACTTTGACAAACATGTTTCTTAATATAAATGCATCTTTAACTGACAGAATTTTCAAAAGATGCTAACAAAATCTGCAGAGGAAAAGCACAAGTTCTTTTGAGGCAAGAGGGTCACTGAGTAGACTATGCCAACCAGAATTCCACCCCTGGCTAGCTTTGCCAGATTTTATTGTTGCTATTAATAGGTTTTTCTCTTTCTGCCCTTTAAAAACTCACAGAATCTCTAAATATGGACCATATTTTCCAAAATAATTTCTTGAATTCATAAAAGAGCACTACTCATTCTTTTCTGGTATCTATAAACTGGAAGCTACCTATATTTAAAAAAAAAAGGTAGGGGGTGCTTGGCTGGCTCAGTCAGAAGAGCATGTGACTCAATCTCAGAGTCACGAGTTCAAGACCCATGCTGGATGTATAGATAAAAAAAAAAAAAAAAAGCTTTGGGACACCTGGGTGGCTCAGTCGGTTGGGCATCCGACTTCGGCTCAGGCCATGTTCTCACAGTCCGTGGTTCGAGCCCCGTGTCGGGCTCTGTGCTGACAGCTCAGAGCCTGGAGCTTGCTTCTGATTCTGTGTCTCCCTCTCTCTGGCCCTCCCCTGCTCATGCTCTGTCTCACTCTCAAAAATAAATAAACATTAAAAAAACTTAAAAAAAAAAGCTTTGCTGTACACTGTACATCTCCATGCATGCTTTAATTTTAATATTCACTGAGCTAATTCTTTCACACTCTTGTCAGCATAATGCAGTCAACATTCGTTACTATATTTTAGGATTACCAAAATGCATAATGGCCCTGCTGAAAGCTAACTTGCATCAACATGATTTCATATCTTCTTTGAAGTAAGGTTTCCCTACCTTCTCCACCCACCCACGGAACTTATATGCTAATCACAGATAAATATTCAAGACACTGGCTTATACATTAATTCTAGATCCATTTAAATTGTACACAGATAACATAATAATACTATTTTCCTAGAAGATTCCCAAGGTCTAAATCATTGTTATCTCCATAAGGTCTTTTGTTTGCAAAATGAGAAAGCCAAAATCAACAGAAACTGTACCTATCTTTGTTTGTAAAATATTAGCTCTAAAAGAGACGGGCACAGGCGAGCACGTGTGGAATGGTCAGAGGGCAGCAGTGCAGGGCCGGGCCATGGGGCAGAGGGCAGAGCCAAAATAAGAGGGTTGGGGGAGAGGGGGAAGAACAACATGGGTGCAAACACACATACTCTTTGACCCAGCAATTCCACTTGTAGGCATTAATCCTACAGATCAATTTGCAAAAGTTCAAAATGATTATGTACAAAAAGGTTTTCACTGTAGCACTGTTTGGAAGAGCAAAGGACTGGAAACAACCATCAACACAAGACTGTTAAACTATGGTCCATCCATACAATGGAGTACTATACAGATACAATAACAAATGAGGAAGATCCTTATGATTCTATAATAAGCTAGCATATCATCTTAATAGGAAGAAAGAAGTACAAAACATTGTGTGTAGAATGCTCTCATATGTATTTTTTTTTTAAAGGAAAAAATGTAGGAAAAACTCTGGATTTTACTATATGTACATAGAGTATCTCTAGAAAGACAAATAATGAGTTGTAAGCCTGGTTGTGTCTAAAATTATTTAATACACATCTGTTAAAACAGCATAGAATGTAGACCCTGGAGCCAGGTGGCCTGGGCTCAAATCCTCACTCTACCTCTTTCTAGTTCGTGACTTTGGGAAGTTACCTAACCTCATTGTTCCTCAGTATCTCATCTGCAAAATGCCTACCTCATAAGTGTTTGAGGATTAACAAAGAGCCAGGCACACAGTAAGTGTGCTGTAAGTACTCACTGAGACTTTGTACCTTTTGAATATTTAACCATATGACTATACTACTTCTTGAAAAATTAAAAATAAAATAAATCATGAAACTGAGGAATACAATAGAAACATTCTATTTTTTTTTAACCCATCAAAGATTGTATTATTGCCTTAAGACAAACAACCTTAATTACTGTTTGCTTTAAAAAGCTTCTTGGTAGCTGAAGCATGAGGCAGTGGGTGAACTCCCACAGGGAAACCACCTTAATGAATTCAAGGCATTTAGATTCAGTTTCAAATATGTAGTTTGGCTTCATACAATGACATTTATTGAGCTTGTCAGTATTCATATACCACATTGTCCTGCCCTTCTTCATCCCCTGCTTCCCCAAGGACAGGACAAATTTCTCTCTAAAAAGTAACCCCTCTTCTCATTTATTAAACCTATTTATATATATAGCCTCTGGGTTTGTTATTACTGCTCTAGTACCGTATCAAATTGATTTCTATCATATTAAATAGCTGACCTTTTTTTACTGCACAATCTCACAGAGCCTAAAGACACAACTTCCAGAAAGTCTGACGTCTGGATATAGGCTCTGGTGATGAGAGCCACACAGCACATGCACAAATAATTACCTAACATTTTAGAGTCTCCCAAACACTTCACAGAATTCACCTGAAGTAATCTTCACAAAAGTCCCGTGAGAGCGTGTATTACATGTTTTACATAGAAATTAGGAGACTTTTTTTTTCAATTTTTTTAACATTTATTTATTTTTGAGACAGAGAGAGACAGAGTATGAACAGGGGAGGGGCAGAGAGAGAGGGAGACACAGAATCTGAAACAGGCTCCAGGCTCTGAGCTGTCAGCACAGAGCCCGACGTGGGGCTCGAACCCACGGACTGTGAGATCATGACCTGAGCCGAAGTCGGACGCTCAACCGACTGAGCCACCCAGGCGCCCCAGAAATTAGGAGACTTTTAAAAAGTTATAACCAGGAGCGCCTGGGTGGCTCAGTCGGTTGGGTGTTGGCCTCTTGGTTTCAGCTCAGGTCATGATCTCACGGTTCATGAGTTCAAGCCCTGCATCGGGCTCCACCCTGACAGCGCAAAGCCTGCTTGGGATTCTCTTTCTCTCTCTCTGCCTCTTCCCGGGGCTAACTTGCGTGTTCTCTCTCTCTCTCTCTCTCTCTCTCTCTCTCTCTCTTTCTCCCATGCTTAGATTCTCTCTCTCTCAAAATTAAAAAAAAAAAAAAAAAGTTGTAACCAGTAAGTGGCAAAGACAGGACGCAAACCAATGTTTCCTGATTCCAGATTCTGTGCTGTTCCAACTCTGCTATGTTATCACCTTAATATTAGTAGCAAACAAGTCAGGGTAACATCCTTTACATTCCAGGATATCCCTCTGCATTTCTTTCTGAAGTATAAAAACCTGTTACATTTGAAAAATAAGAATATTTGTGATATAATGTTAAGACTGAAAAGCAGAACACAGAATTATGTATACAGTATGAATTACCTCAACTATGTACAAAAACAAAAACTGCTATCAAAGAAAGTTCACCAAAAATTAGTAGCTCATATCACAGACAAAAGATTAATCCCCCTACTATAAAAAGGACCATAAACCAATGAAGAAAAGGGCTCACAAACCAATGGAAAACTGGGCAATGTATACAGATAGTTCATAGAAAAAATATTAAGATGATTTTTAAATATATGAAAAGATGTTAAATCTTACTCCTAGAGAAAAGCAAATTAAATTCATACACCTATGAGATTGGCAAAATTCCAAAAGTTAGACACCCTATGCGATTAATACGAGCAGAGGCACAAAAAAGTAGAACTACATGGTGGGGGCAGGAGAGTAAACTGTCATAGATATCAGAATTACAAGTATTTTTAACCCTGGACCCACCAATTCTATTTCTGGAACTAAACAGATATAAACATGTATGTGTGTGTGTACATATATATGTACATACATACATATATATCTATGTATGTATACATATATGTGTATCTATGTACGTACACACATACATATATATGTATGTACATAGATACATATATCTTTGCAGCATGTTTGCTAAGAGCAAAAGACTGGAAACAACTGGAGAAGACATTGGTAGGGGCAAATAATATCATTTATGTCAAATTCACGCAACAAAATACCAAGCAGCTACTGTAAAGAGTGTGCAAGTATGACAGCAATGCCTGTAAGATGTCCAAATTATACTGAAAGTTCAAACAGCAAAAAGAACATGATACCTTTTGTGTAAGAAGGAAGAATACAGATTTGTTTTTGCTGATTTCTGCATAAAAGAAACACTTAAAAAAATTTAGTTTATAAAAATTGAATTTTATTTTAAAAAGTTTTTAAATTTGTAATGTTTATTTTTGAGAGAAAGAGAGATACAGCATGAGCAGGTGAGGGGCAGAGAGACAGGGAGACACAGAATCCCAAGCAGGCTCCAGGCTCTGAGCTATCAGCACAGAGCCTGACGTGGGGATCGAACTTACGAACCTTGAGATCACGACCTGAGCCAAATTCAGACACTTAACTGCCTGAGCCACCCAGGTGCCCCTAAAAAAAATTTTTTTTAATGTTTATTTATTTTTGAGAAAGAGCAGAGACAGAGTGTGAGCGGGGAAGGGATAGATACAGAATCCAAATCAGGCTGCAGGCTCCGAGTTGTCAGCACAGAGCCCAATGTGGGGCTCAAACTCATGGACCGCAAGATCATGACCCAAGCCAAAGTTGGAAACTTAACCGACTGAGCCACCCAGGTGCCCCTAAATTGAATTTTAAAAAGTAGGAAAAGGAAGAATAGTTCTGACCTTTGAAGGCAAAATTCACAAGAATACTCTGGTCTCCCAGGTAAAAAGCCTGATTAGTCTATCAGAAGTAGTTTTTTCTTCAATTGGTTCTAAGAGATTTCAGATTTTATAGTCTACTCCTGGTTATAGAGGCATGGGAATGAAGCAGACAAAACAAGGCCAGGAGCTTGGCCAGCACCTTCTAAGACTGGTTTTTAAATTATATGGCCCAGATAGTTGACAAATTTGCCTGAAAATGCTCTCTCTGGTTGGGCAGGGAAGACAAGCCTTCCAAAAGACAATACTGGATTGCTGTCCTAGAGAGAGAGAGAGAGACCAGCAGTCTGGGAGTCAGTAGTCGAAATAAGATGCTGTTGGAGGCCAGAACACTTATTAAGGCCATAGAAAGGCAGGTGAGTGGCCATGAGTCTTCACAGGGAAAGGCTGAAGCAGTGGTTAGGAAGTGCTCCTGCTGCCATGCCTGTCACATGAAGGTGAGGATGATGGGGAAGCTCCAAGCAATGGCAGCCAAGTGAGCTGGAGAAAGGGCTCCCTGCTCCTTTCTCACCCACATGCACCAGGTGGACACCTGTGACCTCTGCCTATTGTTCCTGGCATCCAGGATTTCTTCATCTAAAAAAAGTCCATAAAAACATGTCCGGGGTTTGGGGTTGTGCCTGGGTGGCTCAGTCAGTTAAGTGTCCATCTCTTGATTTCAGTTCAGGTCATGATCTCACCATTCGTGAGATCAAGCCCCACATTGGGCTCTGTGCTGACCGTGTGGAGACTGCTTAGGATTCTCTCTCTCCCCCTCTCTCTGCCCCTCTTCTGTACTTTTTCTCTCTGGTGCTCAAGTGCGCACACGTGTGCTCTCTCAAAATAAATAAACAATAAAAAAAAAAAAACATGTACAGGAATGTTTATACAGCATTCTTCATGATAGCCAAAATGTGGAAAGCAACCACATGTCCATCATCGGATAAACACAATGTGGCACATCCATACAATGGAGTATTGTTTGGCAATAAAAAGGGATGAAATACTAATATATGCTAGAACAGGAGTGAACCTTGAAAGCATGGTAAGTGAAAGAAATCAACTACAGAGAATCATATGTTATATGATTTCACTTATACAAAATGTCTAGCATAGGCAAATTTACAGAGACAGCAAATTAGCAGCTGACTAGAGCTGGAGGTAGGGAGATTGGGGAATTGTGGAATAACAGTTAAATTTTGTGTGGGGTTTCTTCTGGGGGTAATGGACTGTTCTGAAGTTGATTTTGGTGATGACTGCACAATTCAGTGAATGCACTAAAATCCACTGAAGTATAAATACACGTTAGATGGGAGGATTGTGTGGTATGTGAATCATCTCAATAAAGCTGTTTTAAAAGAAACAAGATACATTTTGTGTACAGGCCCCCCACCGCCACCCCACCCAAGGATGATGAGCAGTGGGAAGACTCATGCACTGTGTTGGGAAAGAAGCTGAGGCAACTGCTTTGAAGAATATCTAGTAAAGCCAAAGATTCACATATCGTAAAACCTAACAATTCCACTCTTGGGGGCATATACCCTATGGAAATCCATACAGATGTGCAGAAAAAGACAAGGGCAATACTATTCACTGCAACATTGTTTATGACAGTAAAATAGTTTGTAAAAACAAAATTAAAATGTTCATCAATAGACTAATGGATACATAAATTGTGAATGCTATACTGGAATTTAGAATTACCGAACTAGAGGTACATGAATATGAATAAATTTCAAAAAACATGCAATTCTTCAAAATAATATGTACAGTATGCTACTCATTCTATAATGTTAAATACGTGTGACCCAGTATTATTTATGGATACATTATAACCAGTAAACTAAAAATATAGCAGAGGCAAATATTCAGAATGTGGTTACCTCTGGAAGGAGGAAAAAGGTATAAGACTGGGCCCAGTAAGGACTATGTAGGAAGCAACATCTGTTCCCCTTGTGTTTTAGATCTTTTGTTTTTAATTATATATGTGAAGCAAGAGTGGTAAAATGTTAAGATTTAACAAAACTTGGTTGTGGGTACACATATGGTTATTATACCATGTTCTGTATTTTCCTTATGGTTGAAATATTTCATAATAAAATGAAAATCCTTTTCCCTTTGAGGGAAATCCTCAATCCCTTTAAGGTTCCTCAAAAAATTAAAAAGAGAACTATCCTATGATCAAAGAATTGCACTACTGAGGATTTACACCAAAATTACAAAAATACAAATTCAAAGGGATACATGCATCCCTATGTTTATTACAGCATTATTTACAATAGCCAAACTATGGAAGTAGCCCAAGATAGATGAATGGATTAAGAAGGTATGATATTATATATATAATATTATACACACACACATATATATATACACACATACACACCCCACCCAAGGATGTATGGGTATATATACATATATGTGTGTGTGTATACATACACATATATATGTGTGTACATATATATATGATATATATATATACCTATATACACACACTATATATACACATATATACACACACACACATATACATGCAATGGAATATTATTTGGCCATAAAAAAGAATGACATCTTGCCATTTGCAACAACATGGATAGAGCTAGAAAGTATAATGCTGAGCAAAATAAGTCAGAGAAAGATAAATACCACATGATCTCACATATATGTGGAATTTAAGAAACACAAATAAGCAAAGGAAAAAAGGAGAAAGACAAACGAAGAACAGACTTCTAACTATAGACAACAAACTGATGGTTACTAGAGGGGAGGTGGGTGGCGGGATGGATTGAATAGGCATTAAATAGCATACTTATCATGATGAAAAATAAAAAGAGAGAGGACATTGGCATAGACCAGGTTGTAATAGTGGAGGTGGCAAGAAGTAGTCAGACTTGGGGTAGTATTTGAGGGTAGAGCCAGCTGGAATTGCTATGGATTGGATACAGTGTGTAAGGAAGGAAAAAAAAAAAAAAAAAAGAGGAGTCATAACTACGACCATCAAGAGAGAGAAAGCTGCAGGTGGGACAAGTTGTTGGATATACAAACCTGGAGGGCAGGGGAAAAGTCTGGGCTAGAGTTATAAATGTGGGAGCTGTTGGCAAACAGATGGTACTTCAAGCCAAAGGCTGAATGAGATCACTAAGGAAAGTGAGTGTGAGTAGAGAAGAGGTCCAGGACTAAGCCTTCAAGCACACCAACATTAATGGGTGGGGAGAAAAGGAGGACTCAGCAAAGAAGATCAAGCTGGAGCAATCAAGAAAGGGGAGAATGCTGGAGTTAAGAAGAAAGAAAAAAAAAGAAGCAAAAGAAAATGCTAAATGGGTTTTTAAATGGAAAAAAAAAGGATTTATAAAAAACTAATAAAATTGATTACCTAAAGGGCATGGGGAAGAATAATGAGGTGGGAAAAATATATTTCAAATATATATTTTTATTGTTGAACCAAGTGAATGAATTATCTCTGAAGGCATATAGAGAAAATGCTTTTAAAATGTTAAGGAAAAAACCCTCACATTCATATGCTTTAAGAGGTGATTTAACCTATAAAAGGTGTTAGAGTTGGGGGGGGGGGGTGTTCCTTACCTTTGATTCAGGTTTCCAAGTAGAGGCACAATCCTGATTAGTGTTAACATTCCTATCTGTCTTCACCCCTACATGCTCCTTCCCAGGGGAAGAAGAATGATTTCTGATTGATAAACTGTCCTTTATGCTTTGCTATCTATCTGTTTGCAGAGCACACACAAACTAATCTAACCTTCAACTACTCAACATCAAGTTTTATAGGGGTGAACCCCTATTAGGTAAGGCCTATGTGTGTCTTCAGCTGCTTATGACAAGGTGGGTGAACAGGTCTAATTCTAAGGTTATTAGGTAACTCCTTGTTGTTACATATAGTAACCATTTCCAAATGTAGATATTTTGGTTTCTATCTATCTGACCAATTTCTATCTCCCAATTTTCAAATTCCATTGGGGAAGGAAAATTTCCTACAAGGAAAATTATCTGCCAAGAAGACTGTCAGAAATGTGAATAAGAATAGGTTTCTTTCTAAACTAGAAACCCAAACATCCACCAGCAGAACATACCTTAAGTTTTGAAGCCATCCATTTAAGAACATACTACAGAGTCATGAAAACTTACTCCTGAAAACATTTTAATAACATGGGAAAAATATTATACTGAGTAAAAAAGCAGATTCTGTAACTTGATATCTGAATATGATTCAGTTAATACAGCTTATATTTATGTACCAATAAAAGACTATAAGAAAATAAAAGTATTAACAGTAGTAAAATTTGTGTGATAGCATTATGAGTAATTTGAATTTTCATTTTTATATTTGTTTGCATCTTCCAAATGTTCCATAATAAAATTGTATCATTTTGGTAATCAGAAAAAATATTTAAGAACTATCTTAAAATAAGTTTAGTAACTACAAAGAGAAAAAGATGGAGGAATTTAAAAAGAAAAAAGGACAGGGTGCCTGGGTGGCTCAATCAGTTAAGTGCCCAACTCTTGGTTTCAGCTCAGGTCATATCTCATGGTTTATGCATGGGGCTCTGTGTGATGGTGGGATGCCTGCCTGGGATTCTCTCTCTCCCTCTCTCTCTACTCCTCCCCTGCTCATGCTGTCTCTGTCTCTCTCAAAAATAAACTTAAACAAAGAAAAAGAAAAAAGAAAAAAGGCAAGTAGCTAGCTTGACATAAATGTGGTCCTGCTCTGAAAAATACAACTGTTAAAATATTTTAAAAATACTTCATATACCAGCTATTAACAAGAGGAATTTAAAATTAAAAACACCATACCATTAATATTAGCTCACTATCCCACAAAAGAAATACTTAGGTATAAGTTTAACAAAATATGTATAAGATCTATATGAGGAAAACTATAAAACTCTGATAAAGGGAATCAAAGAACCAAATAAATGGAGAGATATTACATGTTCATGGGTAGGAAGACTCAAGATGTCAGTTCTTCCCAATTCGATCTACAGATTCAATACAATCCCAATCAAATTTCCAGCAAATTATTTTATGGATATAAACAAATTCATTCTAGAGCTTATTTGTGGAGGCAAAGGACCCAGAAGAGCCAACATAACACTGAAGGACAAGAGCAAAGTTGGAAGACTAAAAATACCCAACGTGAAGACTTACTACAAAATTACAGTAACCAATACAGGAGGGTACTGATAATAGAACAGACAAACAGATCAACAGAAAAGAACAGAGAACCCAAAAACAGATTCACACAAATATAGTCAACTGATCTTTAACAAAAAAATCATAGGCAACACAATGGAGAAATGACAGCCTTTCAGCAAATGGTGCTGGAACAAATGGACATCCACACGCAGAACAATGAGTCTTGACACAGATCTTAAATCCTTCACAAAAACTCAAAATGAATCACAGACCCAAATGTAAAATGCAAAACTCTAACATTCCTAGAAGATAACATAGGAGAAAAATCTAGATGACCTTGGACATGGTGATGACAACCAAAGCACATGTAATGAAAGAAACAATTGATAACCTGGACTTTATTTTTTTTTTTTTTAATTTTTATTTACTTACTTTGAGAAAGAAGGCTCACACATGAGCAAGAGTAGGGGAGGGAGGAGGGGGCAGGGCAAGAGAGAGAATCCCAAGCAGGCTCCATGGTCAGCATGGAGCCGGATGCAGGGCTTAATTTTACAAGCATGAGAGCCTGATGCCAAATACCACAGATACCTGAGCCAAAATCAAGAGCTGGAAGCTTAACCAACTGAGCCACCCAGGTGCCCAATAACCTATACTTTATTAAAATTAAAAACGTCTCCCCTGCCTGAAAAACTACTAACAAAAAAAATTAAATTAAAAACTTCTCAACTATGAGAGACAGTAACAAGAAAATGAGAAGACAAGCCACAGACTGGGAGAAAATATTTGCAAAAAAACATATTTGATAGAGGTCTGTCATCCAAAATATACAAAGAACTCCTAAAACCCAACAATAAGAAAATGAACAGCCCAATTAAAAATTGGGCAAAGACTTGAATAGACACCCCCCAAAACAGGATATAGAGATGGTAGATAAACATATCAATGATGCTCTACGTCACACGTCATTAGAGAAACACAAATTAAGACAACAGTGAGATACCACTACACTGCTATTAGAATGGCCAGAACGCTGGCAAAACCAAATACTGACAAGGATGTGGATTAACATGAACTGTCATTCTCTGTTGGTGGGAATGCAAAATGGTATAACCACTTTGGAAGTTTGGCTGTTTCTTAAAAAAAAAAAACAAAAAAACAAACTCGTACCTTATGATCCAGCAATCATACTCCTTGATATTCACCCAAAGGAGTAAAACTTATGTCTATACAAAAACGCACACAGAGATGTTTACAGTAGCTTTATTCCTAATTGCCAAAACTTGGAAACAACCGAGATGTCCTTCAGTAGGTGAATGGATAGATAAACTGTGCTACATCCAGACAACAGATAACTACTCAGTGGTAAAGGGAAATGAGCTATCAAGCCAAGAAAATACATGGAGGAAGCTTTAATGCATATTACTAAGTGAAAGAAGACAATCTAAAAAGACTACATATGGGGTGCCTGGGTAGCTCAGTCAGTTAAGCAACCGAATCTTAATTTCGGCTCAGGTCATGACCTCACAGTCCATGAGATCAAGCCCCATGTCAGGCTCCACGCTAACATGGAGCCTGCTTGGGATTCTCTTTCCCTCTTTCTCTCTGTCCTCCCCTACTCGCCTGCTCTCGCTCTCTCTCTCTCTCTCTCTCCCCTTCTCTCAAAATAAATAAATTTTTTAAAAACTTAAAAGTAAAAAATAAAAATAAATAAAAATAAAATAAAATAAAATAAAATAAAATAAAAAGGCTACCTACTGCATGATTCCAACCAAATGATATTCTAGAAAAGCAACACTATAGAGAGAGTAAAAAGATAAGTGGTTGCCAGGGGTTAGGGAAAGATGAATAGGCAGATCACAGAGGATTTTTAGGGCAGTGAAACTGATCTGTATGATACTATAATGATGGGTATATTTCATTATACATTTGTCAAAACCCATAGGATGCACACCACCACAAGTGAACCTTAATAAACCATAGTAAACTATGGCCTGGAATGATAATGATGTGTCAGTGCAGGTTCATCAACTGCAACAAACATACTACTCTGATACAAGATATTGATAGTAGGGGAGACTGTGCACGTGAGGGGGGGGGGGGCAGAAAGAACAGAGGAACTCTCTGTACCTTCTGCCAATTTTGATGTGAACCTAAAGTTGCTCTAAAAAATAAAGTCTATTTAAAAGGAAAAAAAAACTTCTTAAATTGTCAAGGGAACTTTTAAAATACAGGAACTTTCAGTAATGAGCACTAGTTTTACAGTTTTGTGATAGGATTATTCTCTGAAGAGCATTTTGGTGTGTTATAGTCAGCTAGAGAATTCCCTGTGAAGATAAAAACCAAGGACATATTATTTGAGCTTTGGATATGGCCATCAAAATTCTCTGCCCCTGTTCGGCTGAGTTACAAGCTGTCTCCCCTCAGCCTGTCCACTCAGCTGGAAAGGAGAAGGTCAGTCCTACATTCTCTGCTCTATAGAATGAGCCCAATCCTTTCATGTGGTCTTGTTCTTCCTGACAGAGGAACAAGTTCTCATAATAGCTCACATTAAGGTATCACCGACTGCCATGAGAGAACAATGCTTAAACACAAAGAAATGAGGTTCTGATCATAGGAACTGCTGTTATCAAGCAAGGGCCAATGGGGGAGAGATTAGGCAGCAGACAACCCCCACCTGCCTCTCATATCACGATGTGCAGCTGCTAGCCCTATCTACTAGTCCACCTTGGGTCCGTTCACATTCCCTTGAAGGACAATTCACTTTCTGAATCCAAATGATTTTTGCCCCTTGGCAACATTTTTCTTTTTAGAGTGCACGGCACACATGGTCTTGCCTTAGGATCTCTGTCCTTACTAGTTCCTCTGTTGAGAATACACTTCCTCAAATATCCGTATGGCTTGCTCCCTCACATGGCAAAGATGACCACTGAGACCGTTTTGGCTCCACTGATTACCCAAGGTCTTCACATTTCTCTAACAGTTTTGTTACCCGTCAGTCACTGACAGATACTCAGAATGTTAGGACTGGAAGGGACCTCAGACACCACCCATCTGATGACTTGACACATCATTAGAATCACCCCAGAAACTCTTTCAATTGTTTTGTTTGTTTTTAGTCAATAAAGCCTCACAGGCTCCACTTCTAGAAATTTGCTCAAGTGGATCTGAAACGAACCTCATGAAGCTACATTTTTAAAAAAAACAGTTCACATATTTGATGATCACTGACCTAATCTACCACTTCTATTATTTTTTTGTAGAAGAGAAAATAGAAACACAGATCATGAGATCGGGATAGAGAAGATCCCCAGATCAAAGATGCTTCCACTGTATCTGGTACTATGGTCTAGGTTCTCACATGTTCTAGGTTCTCTCATGACATGAGTCAGATTTTTAACTTAATTTTATGTTTAAATGTTTAACAGACTGAACAGATGAGAGTGGGGGGGGGCGTGGGGGAAGGGGGAAGAGAGGATTTGAGGCAGGCTCTGCACTGACAACAGCGAGACCTACATGGGGCTCGAACTCATGAACCGTGAGATCATGACCTGAGCCAAAGTCAGACACTTAACCGACTGAGCCAGGTGCCACTAGAATCAGAGTTTTTAAAAATCAGTAAGTGAAACAACTAGCTTAGTGTTACTAAACTGTTTGTTTTTTGCCTTTGGGCAGGGTGAGGCGTGCAAGTGAAAGGAAAGGGCAAATCAAGAAAAAAAAGAGGGGGCGCCTGGGTGGTCAACAGGTTAAGCTCCAACTTCAGTTCAGGTCATGATCTCACAGCTCCTGGGTTTGAGCCCTGCATTGGGCTCTGTGCTGACAGCTCAGAGCCTGGAGCCTGCTTCAGATTCTGGGTCTCTGTCTCTCTCTGCCCCTCCCTCGCTCACACTCTGTCTCTCAAAAATAAACATTGAAAAAAAACTTTAAGAAAAAAAAGATAGCATTTTAATTCACATCTGTTCTATAAAGACCTGAGAGTATTTTTTTAAACCTTTCTAAACTAATAAGAGAAGGATTAAACCCTTCAAGATAAACCTCTAATGGATGGATATACACCTGATACCCAACAATCCATATAAATTTGGGATCCCACAGAAGGGGAAGAGAATTGCCAGGGATCTTGGTGTTTCTAGAGCCCAAAGGCTAGATTCTCTTTCTTTGGTGAATTTTGATGGGGAGTTTCATTATAATCTTAGATGGGTCACAGATTACTGTTCTCACCAATTCCCACCAGGGCTTGCTGCATCATTATTCAGCAGTTATTCAGCTTTTGTTACTATAACAATAAAAGGATAAGGCTAAGCCACAGCCTGACTCACAACAGGAGTCCTAACAGAAGAACCAGGAATCATGGACCCGTGCAGCCGAGTATTCCAGTTCACTGTACAGCTGAGCAGGAACTTGAGGGATAAAGGCTTCAGAAGCTGCCCAATGACTTGGGCTGCAGACCCCAGAGTTGGAGTATCCTTGTCCTCTGTCTGAAACACAGTCTTCTGGACATAACTAGTTATGGTAACTAACACTTATCAGAATAAGACCCAGACAAAAGTTTATGTCAGTCGTCAGTCTACATGAAGCAAGTTCACACTCCCTTCAAAACCCCTCTATACCAAGGCTGCTCTGATTCATTCTCAAGAGGAGGCGTGGCCTCTAGAGGGTCAAGTTGAATGTTTTTAAACCTAAATTAGACGGGACTTTGCAGCAACATTAAGTTACCACTGCATGCTTTCATTCATTCACATATTCTCAAATTATATCTCTAAATCCCAACCATCAACCAGTGGAAATAAACTCTTAGCTAGTCAAAGAAAATTCTTCATGGCACATAAAATCAGTGAAAAGGGAAGGAATGCAGAAAGGGCAGAAGAACTTGTGACAGCAATACTCAACGCATCTGAAAGAGTCACACCCAGCAATTTCAACCTCTCGGTGAAGCTTGTCACAAAGCACAAGACCATCAGCTGACTAGGGTTTGTTTTTTTTTTTCCTCCACCCACTTCATTCAACCTGTTGGACAGCTACATTTTCTACATAGTATCAAAGCAGAAGAGTTTTCACAGCTAAGTGAAGAAGACAATGAAAAACACTCTCCCTAACCCTGCAACCTGCATTAGTCCTTTTTGCTAAAATCTTCAGAACAGAATTCTTTGGTCTGTTGCCTTAGCATATCTCTCTAAATCTGCGACTATTTTTATATTTCCTTGTCAGTAGTCCTAACTGCTATAAATAAAGACTGGTAGTAAAATCATGGTCAGCCTATCTCTGTGAAGCAGTTAACTAGGGGAAAGAAAATAAACCCTGGTTTCTATACTTCTTTTCTTGTTGAGTAACTACCACAAGCAACCAAAGCCTCCTTCTTTTTTGTAATGAATTCGTTCATCCAGATCGTAGACAAGTCTAATACATACACTCATTAATTCTTTGGCCCTATCTATCCTGGTGATTCTAAAGCAGTACAGAGAGTCTCTGCTGAATCCAAACTCCAAGATATGAAACTTAAAGCACAATTGATTCTGAAGTGCTCTGTTTCAGTTCCTCTTTGGTGTGGGTAGGGTATACTTTTTAAGAAAATGTTATGTCAAATTCTCTCCTGCTATCAGAGAAACAATAATTCACTGATAAGCTTGGCAAATACTCCCGGATTTCTCACAAAAACAGCCTTCTGGACTTATCTAATTTGCTACTAAAGTTTGCAAAATCAAGTTATTAGCAGCTTTGTTGTGGTTGATATTTTAAGAAAAAAGAAGGAAGTGATTATTGAAGACTGCACCCTATGTCCAGCCTCATAACAGTTACTAGACGTGAAGTTTTAGAGAGGATTTTTTTTTTACTGACAAACCACTTAAAATGTTTCATCAAACTCTGTAGGTTTTTGCTGATTCTGTGAAATAAATGAACCTCCAATATCTTTCGTTCTAGAGATTAAGGAGAATGGAAGCGAAGATACAGAGGATACACTTCCACCCTGAAAAGTCTGATTCCACGTGGACCATAATTAGAAAGAAAAGCAGGGGCACCTGGATGGCTCAGTCAGTAAAGCCTCCGACTTCGGCTCAGGTCATGATCTCGGCTCAGGTCATGATCTCCCAGTTCATCAGTTCCAGCCCCACGCTGGGCTCTGTGCTGACAGCTCAGAGCCTGGAGCCCGCTTCAGATTCTGTGTCTCCCTCTCTCTCTGCCCCTCCCCAGCGCTCACTCGCACACTCTCTCTCTCTCTCTCTCTCAAAAATAAACAAACGTTAAAAAGAAAAAAAAAATTTAAAGAAAGAAAAACGTTTCCTTCTGCACTGAACTGTGGCAGTTTTACACTGTGGCCACTGTTAGGTATCTAACATGACTCCTCTACATGTGTGGACTCTTTCTCTTCACCTTTGAGTAACTGGAAAATCATGAGGAAAGATGGGGGGGGGGGGAAACCTACTTATCAGTGCACTCAGCTAAGACCACCTAAAATTATTGATTTAAGATACCC
The DNA here is from genome assembly GCF_023721935.1 of Panthera uncia. NCBI lineage: Eukaryota > Metazoa > Chordata > Mammalia > Carnivora > Felidae > Panthera > Panthera uncia. Next base: position 133,031,235 of record NC_064811.1, on the reverse strand, counting down.
AAGAGCAAAGAGGGAGTTGGAAGTCATACTTAACTGACTGCCACCTGACTTGGACAAACAGATAACTCGTGAGCACTCTCGAGCCAGATCCCTACAGTGCAAGCTCCTGTCAATAATTCACTCTACCCTTGAGACTGGCTCAAGTCCTAGAGAAATACAGGAAACCAAGCACAACGCTGCAAATAACGATCACGTTTTCAAGATGGTAGGAAGGGGGAGACAAAGTAGATGAGGTCTACCAAGACAACTGGTCTGACTAGAGATGAATTCCAATTAATTGACAAGTATACGTCATCACTGCGCAAAATTCTAAACAAGAGGAAAAAAAAGTCTCAGCACCAAAGAAGTAACTCTAAAGGAAGTTAAAATAAGAAAAGGCAATAACGGATATGAAAAATTTTTGTTAACGTGTTGTTTAAATAAAAATGATTAAAATTCACTGAAGAATATTAAGTTCACTGAAACTGAGAAGCAGAAGCTCATACCAAAATGTTTTGAAGTTTTTAAAAAAACTTTATGTGGCCCTGCATATTATTTTCTTATCCCCCTCACCCCTAATATGTATTTGGGGAATCTAGAATCATATGAATAAATATAGGGAATACAAAAGGTCCTGATGCTACATCTTAGAATTTCAGAGAAGGAAAGGATTTTTTAAAATAATCTAAACCAACTTCATAGCTTAGAGTTGAAAAGTGAGACACAGAAAAGCCAGGAGACTCTCACATGGTTAAACGCTCTTCCTGGGCTGCAGAGGTGGGGATCAGGATCAGAATCAGGATCCAGATCAACTGAGTGCCAATCCATTACTCTTTTGTATCACTCAGCTGTTCTATCTTGATAAGAAACAGATAAAAACAGGGGTGCCGGGTGGCTCGGTCAGTGGAGCATCCGACTTGGGCTCAGGTCATGATCTCACAGTTCATGGGTTCAAGCCCCGCGTCGGGCTCTGTGCTGATCAGAGCCTAGAGCCTGCTTTGGATTCTGTCTCTTTCTCTCTCTCCCCCTCTCCTGCTTATGCTCTGTCTCATTCTGTCTCCCAAAAATAAATAAATTGTAAAAAAAAAAAAAAAATTAACTAAAAAAAGGTACAAAAGTGAAATTCTTATCTGAACGCTCAAATGTATTTTTCTAATGTACCACATCATTCATTACTGCTCCTTCTATAAATATCTCCCTTTAATTGAGTGGATAGCATGTGACCCAGCCCCTATAAAATGATTTCCACACTTCTCCCTAACTCTCCAATTTACTGGGTTTATACTGGAGTAGATTATATACCATTTTATTAAGTTTCTACTAAAGAAAGACAATGATTTTTATATGACAGAAAGTATATCCTGATTATTTTCAACCAACCAAGAACCATATTGATGGAAAAAGTTTATAAAACATAATTTTAAGAAAACTTCTTATAAGGAAAAAAATATGTAAGTGAATTTAGAAACTTACTTTTACACTAATCATGAGAATCAGAGCTTAACTTTTAACTTTGACTCTCTTTAGTAGTTATCTACATCAGATTCTCACTGCATTTTTCCTTTTGGTTGATATGCAATAAAATTCTTTATAAATATGTTTCAATTAAGAGCTATTACTAATTAAATTAATAAATTCTCCCAAAATGGATGACATAATGAACCTAAAAGAATACAGCAAGTATAAATGTTACTCTCTTTAAGTAAGCTCCACTCTTAAAATTAGTTCCGGCATAACTCCAGTCCTTCTCATGAAAATAATTTGCCAGAAGAAGCTGGGCTCTTTCCCACCATCCTGCCTCCACCTACCATTCAGACTAAGAGATAACTTCCAGTCCTGTGCCCCATCTACCAACTGTGGTGGACCCTCAGGACCGCAACTCGTTTTCCTGATGACCTCTGTGAATAGTATTGTTCAAACTTCAACACAGGACAAGGATGTAACCATTTCTTGCGAGCTGGCTCCAGGATAAGTAAGGAAAAGTTAAGAAAGCAGATGGGTAGTAGAATTGAAACAGTCAAAAAAATAATAAGAACCATGCCTGCACCTTTTTTGTACCGGAAAGGACTTGTTTCCGCACACCCATCAATGGCCCCACGTCCTACTAAAACAAAGTATTCTTAACAAACAAGTTTTGGATCAACAGAATTTCATCCCGCTTGGTACGCAGTGAATTAAATAAACATTTCTCTGAGATTTTAAAACAGAACTGAAGTTTCAAACCTGTTGCTGAGTTCCAAGCGATCAGTGCCCCTTCCTACCCTGGCACGTTTTCGAGTCTTTGTGCATAAAAGCGTCTTGTAAGTCCTCGCAGCACCAGAACCAGCACCACACACACATCTGGCTGAATCCTGCCGGGCCCCTGGCCGGTTTGCTGTCTTCGTAGTGCCGCCACACATGTCCTGAGTGTATGAACTTTCTTCCGGTTTATCCTGACTATCAACATGGACGTGGACACAAATGCTGAAGATCCTTTGCTGTTTGAGGGATACTCCACACTGACCAGCCGTCCTAAGTAATCCCTGTACTCCCTATACAGTAGGTGAGGCAAGCTACTTGGCAGCAGCCTACTAATTTCCTCTTTCAAAAGTTTAAAAAAAAGGAACATTCATTTGTTACGTAAATTAGCCTGCCAAAGTATTAGGAAGTCAGATGTATCCAATGCTATAAAATATGCTCTCAGCAGGACCATTAAAACAGGCAAGTCCAAATCCCACTTCCTACTTTTGTTCCTAAGCTTGTACTCTGGGTCAGCAAAAGACAAAACACTCAACAGGTTGAGCAGCTTGGGCTGACTCACTCCATCTGTGCTCCCCTGTTGGAGATTATGTAGTAGTCAATTAATTGGTCACAAGACCCATTCATATGGCTCTGGGCAAATGCAGTGACTTGCCTTCAGCTGCAAGGTTGTTCTGACATTGGCCACACCACCCTCTTAATGGCTCTCATGTGAGCAAGTGTCAGCTGACAGGTCTTACTCTGCAACCTTGCAAAACTCTACCCATAGCAAGTGAGGGAGATGGTTACGCACAACAAAGGTAAGGCTTGATGTACAGGAGGTGATGTGGGGGAGGGAGAGTAGGGACACATCCTTTCTTTAATACCAAATATACAGATGTGTGTGTATATGAAAAATTACAGAAACACACACATATGTAAGAAAAGTAATAAGTGAGAAGCCATAAGTCCTCACAACTCTTGCACTGAATTCCTAATTCCTGGGTATATTCAAGCCAAGAAAGCCCTGAAATACCAGAACACAAGGACAAAAGTAGTTCAGTTTTGACTTCTTTTTTTTTTTTTTTTTAATTTTTTTTTTCAACGTTTTTTATTTATTTTTGGGACAGAGAGAGACAGAGCATGAACGGGGGAGGGGCAGAGAGAGAGGGAGACACAGAATCGGAAACAGGCTCCAGGCTCCGAGCCATCAGCCCAGAGCCTGACGCGGGGCTCGAACTCACGGACCGCGAGATCGTGACCTGGCTGAAGTCGGACGCTTAACCGACTGCGCCACCCAGGCGCCCCTCAGTTTTGACTTCTGACACTAACATACTTCATTTGTAAAATGAAATAATGCTATGGAGTTAATATAATTTTTCCATAGTACTGTGAGTTCATGGAAAAAATAATTTTTCTTTTAGAAGAAATAAAAAGCACTGGTCCCCAAAACACAGGTCAGATCTTGAAAACTATAAGGGATTGTCTCAACTCCTTTTCCTCTTTCTTATCCTCGAAATTAGGCTGAAGAAAATATTAATAGATCCCTAAAATCTGATGAACCTTTGGCAGGTCTTCAGTTTCAGGAGGTTTTATTTTATTTTATTTTTTAAGTTTGCTTATTTACTTTGAGAGAGAAAGCACACAAAGAGGAGGGGCAGAAAGAGAAAGAATCTCAAGCAGGCCCTGCACTGTCAGCGCAGAGCTGGATGTAAGGCTCGAACTCACGAACCATAAGATGGTGACCTGAGCTGAAATCAAGAGTCATATGCTTAAACAACTGAGCCACCGGGGTGCCCCAAGTTTCAGGAGGTTTTAAATGTATCTTTATACATGGCAGCCAAATATTTCACTCCATAAGCGTGAGAAAAATCTAATGATATCGTGGTAGAGGCCACAATTACCTTATGACATTATTATATATGTGACCCTAAAGTTCCTTTATAACAAACCCAAAAAAGATCTTAAATACATCCTCCCTTTAGAAGTAAAGATTGCAACACACCTACAACAATGACTAGACTTCTCTGCACGTGATAAATTGATAGTGCCAAGGTAAAACCAGATTAGGAGAGAATGAATCCATTTTTCCAGTAACGGGAACACATTTTGACCTTAAAGCTTAACTGTGTGGCCACCATGTGATCATGGGTTCTTCTTTTTTCCCCTGAACTGTCTTTAAAATCACTTTCTCTTTTTAAACAGAGAATCAGAAGCCCACTTATGCAAGCACTGTAACCCTTCCATTTTAGGCACCAGGCAGCTGGATGAGCAAAGGCTGAAAGGAAGGTTATCATTTCCACTTCCCAAGTGGCCCAAGTGAGGCCCCGAATCAATGTCTCCAACACCAAGGGTCCACCTCCTCTAAAATCACAGGAGAAATGAAAGTATAGTTTGCCAAAAAGAAAACCACAGGCCTCACATGGTGTTACTCCAGCCAGACCAAGTCATCAAACCAGAGCTTCATAACTAAGTTAACTGCAGGTTCAACCTCCCCCAGAAATGTCTTCACCTGCCAATCAGAAATTTTCAGATAAGCACCAATGAGGAAATCTATCAGCTGGGTCCCTCCATTCCCTTCCTACAAAGGAAGACGAGACCCCTGCCCTTTCCTTTCTTTCTTTCTTTTTTTTGCACATACCTTTATTGCTCCACTTTCCTTCCCATAAAAACTTTCCATTTTGTACAACTCCTCAGAACACCCCTCTGTTTTCTAGATGGGATATTGCCGGATTCATGAATCATTTGATAAAGCCAATTAGATCTTCACATTTACTCGGATGAATTTTATTTTTTAACACGTTCAATGTTGAAGGGGTAGGATCTTTAAAAATGCCAAAATAACTGAATTTTCTAAAATATGTAGAAGAAATGCTGGGGGAACATACCCCATTTTTTACATGTAAAACTGAATTTAAGTTTTAAAACTAAAATCTCTAAAAGATGTTTATCTAAGACCTGATGAAAGGACATGAAACCCTTTTTTTAAACATGTATTCTGAACAAATATTTAACCTCATAGCTAGCCACAAAGCTGTCCAATCATTCTGATATTTTACATTTTCCAAAGCCTTAAATTCTCTTACAAAATACAAATTCTATCCCTTATCTCGATGATGCAAACATTTTCAACGATCAGAATAATAAGAGATGAACATGACAATATAATTACGAAGGATAATTGGATGAAATAAGGATCAAAGTGCATTGGGAAAGAATTCCCTTAAATAGAAGCTAAACCACACGGCTCAAGAAACTCTAACTAAACCTTCTTCTTCATGTTCCTTCCATTCAGCCAGCCGCCTTAAACCAAACACTATACACCAGTCACTGTTCCTCCCTAACTTCAGTCAGCATACCCTTGATCCAACACTTCCTTGTCTGAGTGGGGCTCAAACTCGGATGCTTTTAAACGGATTGCTGGGCCCACCCCGCAGGGTTTCTGATTCAGCAGTTCTGAGGTGGAGCCTGAGAATGTACATTTCTAACAAGTTCCTAGGAGGCTGTTGCTGCCTGCCTGGGAACCACACATTTGAGAAACACTTTCTTGGTAAAAATTTCATCTGCCTTATGATGACTTCTAGGCTGGAAGATCTTTTTCTCCCTTGAATTACCCTACAATTTTTTTAAACCACACCTTTAACCCTTAACATGTAACTGCCTGGCAACAGAGCGGTGTACATATCTCATGAGCCTAACTAGATCATAAATATTTTGAGTATAAAAAATCTGGGTCTTGGCATTCATCTTTGCACGTCATATAGGTCTTATACTTGGTAGATACTCAACAGATCACTTTTTGATAGGTTCAATACCACTGAATATTTACATTAACACTTTGATATGAATCTGCCTGCAACAAGCAGTGTCAGTGCTCCTTTAACAGTCTGATGCACATTTTCTGACCAAGAGGGTGCTTGTGATTAAACACACAAACTCAACACACACTCTTCCATTTATTACGGCAGAAGTTCCTTTAGAAGCTTTAATATTCCATATTCACTCCAATCAGACTCATGTGGTATCTTAACAAAAAGAACTTCAAAACTTTTAAAAAGTGAAAAAGCCATTTTCTCCGTCCCTCCCCTTAATAATCCTTAATTCCACAGTTCAAAATCTGATAAAACATAATACAGATGTACATCAAAGCCACAACCATTGTACTTAAAAGAGATGCCTCTATAAGACTCCAAATTTCCTTATATTTAAATGGGAGTTTTAAAACTTCTTCAGTAAATGGAAAAACAAGTAATAATTGTATCATCACAACCATTCTTCTGAGACATTAGGAAACTGCTTAAAAGCATACAGTTGAACAAAAATCAAAATGGCTGCTCTAATGCTTCAGCAAAGCTCGATTTTTACAATAACCTTTCCCTTCTCTTCCGCAAACCTCCCCTCCGCCCTTCTTACCCTTTTGTTTCAGAAACCCAGTACCACCCTAAAGACATGACAAAGAAGGCTAGGAGCTTGTACGGTTCCTCCCAAAACCAGTTAGATCCTGTATTTCCCTATAAAACCCCCCCAACCCCTTCCTATCGGAGGGCTTGCAGTTTTTGAAGGCCAGTCTCCTTTGCCTCCTTTGCCTGTCAAAGCAAGAAAGCTATCATTCCTCTTTCTCCCAAACTCTGTCTACATTTTGGCTCCAAAGCACAGAGGTCAGTTTTTGACAATAATCAGAGCAGCTCACACAGTAGCTAAGAGAAAGGTATCTTTAGATCTTCAGTGCCCCAAATTCTGTTCTGTACCTCAGTCTGATCTTTTTTTCTCAATCTTCTCTTTCCCAAAATGGAATCATACTCTAATATAGGTACCCATACTGTTATTCATTATCACCTGGATATCCTGCTCTTAAATACTAAGTAATATACATACCAAATTTACTACCTATTTGTAATGCTACCCATGATAAAGTTCTCTATTTCCTTCACAAGGTTCAGCCATGTTTCCACATTTAGAAAAGTATCTGCAGTCACTGCCTGGACTCCCACACTCCACCTGCAGTTCAATACATTGACTGGAACTGCTGCTGACACCACAGATACTGTCATAATTCACATGAACTTGATCAGATGTTAGAGGGAGGATGAGGGAAGTGTGGAAGTACTCTGAGGTCATGTGATATGTGTAAGGAAGGAAGACTACTGGTTCAATTTTTTTTTTTTTTTTTTTTTTTAAGTAAACTCAATCCCTCAGTGTGGGGCTCGGACTCACGGCCCCGAGATCAAGAGTCACATGCTCTACCGATGGAGCCAGCCAGGCACCCCTAGTTCCACTTTTTAACCTATATGTGTATTTCTTCCATTCTCACAGCCAGTACTAAGTGGTCCTAGAGAATAGTGCTAAGTTTATAAGTCAAGAAATGGCATTAAGTATCACTCAGATCATACAAGGCAAATATCTGGTACTGGTACTGAAAACACTAGTCCAAATCTCTTTTGCCATTAGCCAAAATCGCTAATCAACCAGAACACTGTTTCCTGTTGTCCCCAGACTCCTCTGCAAATCCTTCCAATGCAATGTTCTGGAAACCCACTGCAACTCTAAAGATTTGGCATCTGAGGAAAAATCCATTCCCATGCCTGATTTAGAGTTGGGACAATTAAAGTCAGGAATGTTTCAAGCATTTCTGCATTCCCTTGACTTCACACTCTTCAGGTGATAAAAGCAGTGATCACTGTATGTAATGAAAAATTAACTCAAAAGCCACAATTGAGAGAGATGGGTTTAAAGAGAGTAAAAATGAAGGCCTAACATAGGCCCCAAAAAGTCCAGTCTAATTATTATCTATAATTCTTTCTATAAAAAATCTTTCTTTGCCTATTCACATTACCTTAATGAGAAAAAAGGAACAACAAACAAAGGGGAAGGTGTGGGGTTCCTGATCCAGAGCCACTACAACTAACCATCCTTTTCTTGGGGTAATTCCCTCTCTTCCATGAAACCTTTTCTATATCCACAAACAACGGATCACAAGCCTTTTTACCAGTAGCTTTCAAAGCACAATCCCCAGAAGGAAGCACAAAAAGGTTACGAGATGCTGGCAAACTACTGGGTTTCTTATCTGGGTGCTGGTGCTGTGAATTTATAGCAAGAATATACATATACAAGAATATGTACACTTTTCTGTCTGTATCTTATAGTTCAATTTGAAGTTTATTATTATTATTATTATTTTTTTTTTTTTTTAAGAAAAAGCACTCACGCTAGGCCAGCACAAATGGATAAGGTAAGGGGATGAGGAACCTTTCTTGAAGCAGTGTGCTTTTAGAGAATGGGCTTTAGAAACAGATCCAGGATCAACACCTAGTCGGTCAATATTTGGCTGTTTCACATATGTGTGATCATGAACAGCTCACAATACCTAAGCAGTGGCCCATCCTCACAAGACTAGTTTAGTGTGCAATCAGAAAAGAACACACCTGCCATAATGCCATGTAAACTTAACTGACAAGCTCAGCACTCAGGAAATTTGGCAAAATGTACAAACTGGGTCACACAAGGTACATAATAACCAGCTAGGTTTATTACGTGCTTATTAACAATGCCAGGCATTGTTCTAACAGTGTTTCAATTTGATCACAGGAAGTTGGTGGCTCTACTATCTTCTTTTAACAGAGAGAATGGAGCACAGAAAGGTTAAGGAACTGGTCCAAAGTATGTAGCTTGCCAGAGGCAGAGCCAGAGCCAGGATGTGAAGTCCAGGCATCCCTGCTAACGAGTGAGCCACACCACTCATCCTCACAGTATTCTGCTGGGAGGTGCACATCTACACCTGACCCTCTGAGGACTGATTTAGGAAGAGGGTATGGAGGAGGCAGTTGGGTATCACTGACTGATAAATTAAGTCAAATTCTTTCTCCTACATCTTGAACCTCATGCCACTTACGATGTTTAGATTCTCACTAATTCAGTCCTCTGTGAGGACAAGGCCCCAGTCATGTGCACTGTGGGTGACTAAGTCTCTTGTCAGACACCTTGCCATGAACCCTGCCCTGCTCTCTGGTAAACAATCCCTGTACAGGAGCCAAGCACACCAGCCATCCCACAGGATGCCTGCTCTGCCCTCCTCTCTTGACCCTGCCCAGTTCAGCCCTTCGGCTGAGGGGCAGACTCCAAAGCAGAGGGATTTTTTAAGCCTGACAAAGTTAGCTCAAGTGTACAATAAAATCAATCCATATTACTTCTCTGACTTAAAAAGAGGAGCTACCTGGGAGACAATTTAGCATTCAGCTTTAGATAAAAGTTACATGAAAATTCAGGATGATCTTGCAGTACCTAATTATAATGCAGATTATTTCCCACTCCCATATACCCATATTTTGAGGAACAAAGCATCTGTCACCCAGCAGAGAAAAGGGTCTCAGCAAATGAAAGAGTGAGTAAGTGGCATGTCTTCAAGAAATCTGTGAAGCACAGAAAAATTCTTACATTACAAAGTTAAATAAAAAGAACAAGATACAAAATTGTATATGTACTTCTGATAACAAGAGTGCTTTTAAAAACCCAAACCTAAAAAAAAAAAGAACCAGAAAGAAATATCAGAATGTCTTTGAATAGCAAGACTAAGAATGTTTCTTCTTTTATTTTTCTCTACTTTCCATTTGTAGGGTATGTATTATTTACAAACAATGGGTGAAGCTACTTTACTTTTTAAATTCTTCCTGCCAAACCAGTAATGATCATTTGATTTCTTTATAACAATTCTGCAGGCTTTATTGTAAGGAAATTGTCAGAGTCAAAACATTTTTAGACAGCTGAAAGGAAAAGCAAAGCATTCACCCTGTAAGAGTGCAATTCTACTCAACACAATTTGTCCTTCAACGTAATTGCTATCATTAAGATTCATATAAGCTAGCAAAAAAAAAAAAAAGTATATAGCATATACTCTTTTTCAATATCTAACTAAAAACAAAACTCCCAATTTCCCTTTATTTGGAGACTTAGTTTAGTACTTAGCAGCAATACAATATACATAACAATGACAGGATTTTTAAGCTACACATATTATACTTTTTTTTTTTTTGGAAAAAGTGCTATTCAAAAGGCTATCTAACCAAGTACCAGCATGCTGACAACATAAATAAGGAAAAGAAAGATGAGACTCCTGGAGATTCCCAACCTAATAAATGAAACAGTGGTTCTGAGATGAGAGTTACAATAAAACTGTGGCTGTACTGATTTCATTTCTAAACTTTCACATGGGGGAAAAAAAAAAAAGGCACCAGGCCTGCTAATTCAAGGTTGTAAGGCTCTGCTGTGTAACTCGCCACCCACCAGAAGGGGCTTACTTGCCTTTTTGTCTCAGTAAAATGACTCACCCTTTTTGGAATCAGCTAGTTAACCAGCAATTTAGATAAAAACCTTAATCACTTTTTTTTTAAGGGTCGATATCAGACTTCAATCTATAATCTCTTTTCCTTATGCATGATTTTTACAACTCATGCCATGTTTCACTGAAATTAATAACCACACAATTACTTTTAAGACTTCCTAAAGTTAGAAACCTTAGCAAGAAAATATTACACAACTTTTAAAGTTTAACTCTGATGTCAAGCTGGGCTGTCACTAGCATTTGGACCTTAGCATAAGTATCAGCAGTCCAGATCTGCTCAAGAAGTTGGAAAGTGAGCCACTGGGCTGGGGTCATCATCTCTGAAATCATTCACAGGTCTCTGATTCTCAGCAAAGCATGTGATCAGGGCACCCAGTTACAAAGTAAAGAAGAGGAGGAGTCTGACCACAACTGAGGGCAGGTGGGGCTGGGGACTTGGAGTCCCATGGACACTCGGATGACCCGGCCAGTGGCCGGGACTGCAGGGGGTGTGGTGGCAGCAATGGGTGCCTGTAGTGCCGTGTGTCTGAGCTAATAAAATGGCTGAAGAGGCAGGATGGCGTGGGGCTGCCTGCAGTCCCTCTCCAGGATGCTGCCTGATGTCTCCTCTCCTCCCCCTGGGGCACTGCGATATATATAAAATCTTGAAATTTGGTGTGTCTTTTGGGGGGCACCACTGCCTGCCCCTAGGATCCTTTTTTATTTTCTGCACATCACTCATGAGACTGCTGTCCTCCCTGCTAGGGGCATATGCCCCAGCCCCTGCACCACCCCTGCTGCTACCTGGGCAGGGGGAAGGGGTAGGGCGCATGGTACCTGTAATTATTAAACATGAATTCAATTTGAAAAAAAAAAAAAAAAAGTTACCTTGAAGAGCTGTTGCAGAAATTCCTATTCAACACATTTGCTTGCTTGCTCTACTCATTTGACCAAAAACGGCTTTGCATTTTTGCCAGTTTTCAGTGCTCCCAATCTCCCCATCAAAACTGTCACTATTCTTACCAAATTGTATAATTCATGAGAAGCATGCTTGGAAAAAATACCTAGTGGAGAATTCTCCACTATCTCCATCTCCCTTCCATTTGGATGTACAGCTATAACATAAGGAAACTTTTCTGTTGATGCTTTGGAACAGACTTAGCTTGGATTACTCCAAGTCCAAGCCCTAAAACGATGTTAGTACTGAAATACAGCAGCTCACACACCCAAGCCACAACTACAGGTTTAGTTACCCTGGCTGAGCGTTAAACCCCCCTGCAATAAGCCCACTCATTGTTCTGTACCTTCTTTTTAATTTTTTTTTTTTTAATTTTTAAGTAATCTCTGCATCCAACATGGGGTTTGAAATCACAACCCAGAGATCAAGAGCCAGCCAAGTGCCCCCTGCTCCACTGAATGAGCCAGGCAGGTGCCCCCGTTCTGCACCTTTTTACATACCTTGTTCCATTCAGGTAAACTAACCTGTGTCCCACACAAAACTGGTCTCTCAGTCTTTCTGGAGAAGGTTTCATTGCAAAAAGGCCTTTATCTCCCTCTCTCTTACATTTACAACATTAAAAAAATTTTTTTAAGCATTTATAATTTTACATTTATAACATGGAGATACAACTATTTATCCCACAGAAGAATAAATCATGCAATCAAATTACTGTAAGTGGCATTACACAAACAATAACTATTATTATAACTATTATAGCCCTGGAGATAATTTTGTAACTACAAGTTATTCATTAATCTGTGCTGTAAATAAAACACCAAATGGGATTACACAAAATAAAAAGCATATGACACTCCTCTAAAATTTATAAAGATATCTTGGGGCACCTGGGTGGCTCAGTTGTTTAAGCATCCAACTCTTGATTATGGCGCAGGTCATGATCTCACAGTTCATGGGTTCGAGCCCCGCATCAGCCTCTGTGCTGACAGTGCAGAGCCTGCTTGGGATCCTCCCTCTCTCTCTCTCTGTCTCTCTCTCTCTCAATAAGTAAATAAACTTTAAAAAAAGGTATCTCATTGGTACTGCAGAATAATTTATGAACTTGCCTTTAATATATGCTATCTAAAGACTTAGGACTCCATTTATTTATCCTTTCGAATATTTGATGTGCCAGGCCCTGTTCAGGATGCTGATGATACACAGAAAAATGGAATTCGTGTGCTAACGGTCTCAAGGCAGATGTGGTGGTGGTATAACAGGGCTATCAGGGTTGTGGGGTTACGAGGAGGAGAGGGTCTTAGTAGAAGTATCAGAGTACAAGGCCCTCTCTTCACTCACCACTGGTGACATGAAAGCTGGAGAAGGAGAAGTTTTATCTGGAGCATGTAGTACTTCTGATTCCCTCTTGACCCTTGCCTGTGGAGACATGGCAGTCTACGTCACAACTTCCACTGCCACCACTCTAGTAGCCACAGATACTAAAAAAAAGTTGCTTGGGAGTGGATAGAAATCAACTTATGAGAAGAGAAAGCTGGGAAATGAGAGGCTGGGAAAAAGAAATTGGGCTCTGAATCAGCAGACTCTCATTTCTCTGAGTCAGTTCCTCATGACAAGGCTGAGTACTAGGAACTCAGGAGATGCCAGCAACCAGATGAGCAGTCACCGTCAGCAGTGTCTCTGCTGAGAGGGTGTCATACTAGGGAAAGGAACCCGGGACTGGAAGGAAAGAGCTATATCTAGTTCTGGCACCGTCACTCACTAGCCACGTGACTCAGACGAAAGAAACTCAGCTCTCTAAGCCTCAGTTTCCCCAGCTGGAAATAAATGGGTGATGGTGATTCTTATTCTACCTGTCTTAGAAGGATGTTAAAAATATTACACGTGAGCATGTGAAAATCCCTCAAAACTGTATAGCTTTAGACAAACGTGATGTGTTTTACATGCACGTGTTTAAAAGTACTCACTGTCCTATCTGAGTTGCTACACTCACAGATGACTGCATTGTATATATACAACACGAAGCCAAGACAAATAACTTTGGCCACAATGACATGTGGCAAATAATAATTTTATCCAAGAAAGTCAGTCACCTCTCCCCCCACCCCACCCCAAAACACGGCCAATTCTCTGGAAGCTCCAGGCAATTAAGCCATCTAAAATAGACTCATTGCAAAGTCCCTTAGGAATAATAAACTCTAGAACAAATTAGTGCAACAGCTAGAAAATTATATCTATGAAATAATTAGCTTTCAAATTAACATAAAGCATTCTCTCTTCCACTGATAAATTCCTTTTCCACCTCCTGTGTACTTTCAACCATACCAGCTCCCCTCTGAAGACACCCGTCCTCTAACTCTCCAAGTCAGATCCTCAAAGTTTTTCCAGGACCCAAACCAAGGTCCATCTATCCCATAAAAACTCCCCACACCACAATGACTCTTCTCTGAAGAGGTTTCAACATCTATAAAGGGAAGACAGAATGGGCTCTATACGCAATGCCTCCGGAGGATTCTCTATTTGTTTCTTAAAGTGCAGAATCTCCCAACAACCATGGTTAAACTTTTCCCATTGGCCACACCTTAGACGACAGTCTCTGTGCCTTAACACACTGCCATGGTCATGGTGTAGGGAAGAACAGCTGTAGGCCATGAACAATTCCCACACACAAAAAAACACACGTGGAAGTGGTGTTTGTCCAAAGTAACCTTGAATCTGCATTTTTGTAATAAATAATTCTCAGATTTCAATGCTTTGCCACTATTGTAAGGTATAAATCTCTCCTCATACCTCACCACATACACAATGTTAGAATGTCTGTTATGAACTCCTAAACCAAATGACAAACTTCTTGAGGACATGCACACATCTTTACTTTCTGTTGTGTTTACATGTGTAGCTCAGCTAACACTGAGCAGAGAGAAGGCACTTAGTAAATGGTGCTTAAGTTAGAACTAACCTCTTTTCTGTCACATTTACTGAGGCTGCCTCACAAATAGCTGTTCACTTAAATTATGGAAATAGTCACACTCTCAGGGAAAACAAAACTCTATTATACCACAGCACAAGGTGACATAGATTCAAATGCTCCTTTGAAAAATAATTACACATTTAAAAATCTGACCGTATTTGATTAGTCCAAAACACAATCTAATGATAACCCTGATTCCTAAAGGGATTCAGTCATGCACCATCCAGCAGAACTGTCGTGAATGTCATGAATGTTTATTTATTATAGAAGTATTTCCAAAGGAAAAGAAAAAACTTCTTAGGGAGAAGTTTTCTTAGCACAGAGGATTTTTAGTATTCATGACAGGATTTTTTACAAGAGCTATATTCAGGTACATCAGCAACTTCAATGACATTAAAACTACAAATGGTCCCAAGAATTTGGTCTTTAGTAGTGGCACCGTCTAGGGATGCCTGGGTGACTCAGTCAGTGAAGCGTCCGACTTCAGCTCAGGTCATGATCTCGCAGTTCGTGAGTCTGAGCCCAACATCGGGCCCTGTGCTGACAGTGAGGAGCCTGCCTGGGATTCTCTCTCTACCTCTCTCTCTGCCCCTCCCAAATTTGTGTTTTCTCTCTCAAAATGAATAAAATTAAAAACTTAAAAAAAAAAAAAAAAGTAGTGCCACTCAATAGTCATTTTCAAATTATTCCCTGGAAATTCAAAGGGAGCACTAAAACACTGTCCACCAGAAATATATTGCAAGTCCCCTATATAATTTAAAATTTTCTAGTACCCATATTTTTTAAAGATTTTATTTGTAAGTAATCTCTATACCAGTGTGAGGCTCAAACTCACAACCCAGAGATCAAGAGTTCCATGCTCTACTGACTGGGCCAGCCAGGCACCCCTCTAGTACTCACATTTTAAAACAGCAAAAGGAAACAGGTGAAGTGAGTTTTAACAATTTATTTTATTTAGCCAACATATACAAAATCTTATTTCAACATGTAATCAATATAAAAATTAATGAATGGTTTTCCATTCATCTCTTCACACTAAGTCCTTAAAATCCACTGTAAATTTTCTACTTCAAGAACATCTCAATTCAGACTAGCCACATTTCAAGTGTCCACCAGCCACATGTGGCTACCCAGATGAGCAGCACAGCTCTAGAAAACTCTGGAGAAGAATTACAGTGGTGGTGTATGCATATGATTTGCCTCTCCTTTGTTTCCAAACCCCATCACGATGACCCATGAGAAAAAATACAAAACCTAACCTGGTGGCCGGTGGGAAAATTTGGAAAGCAAGTGTCCAAGTCAGAGTGTCCATGGTTGTCAGTGAAACCTTACAGACAGTCAAGAGGAAGCTGGCTCATTCCAGACCCCCACGCAAACAGAACTGAGAGGAATCATTACCTCTATTTACCAAACCGTAAGTATGCACGTTTGCCGATCTCAAATGCTATAATAATGAAAATCACATGACAAAGGAAATGAAAATTGAAGAACTTGGGACACCAAGAGATAACAGAGAAAACTGAGGAAGTATAACATCAACCTAGCTCCTCTATAGAATAAAAAGGATCTCATGACAATTAGTCAACACTTTGGACCAACCCTTCACTATTCACCTCATTTCTCCCCTCTTCTCCCTAAATCTAATCAACAAACAAATCTTGTTGATCCTTCCTCATGTCCTTCCCATGGTACAAAGGGGGTGTAAACCAAAAAGGTGTATTGTACTCTGTGCAGTAAAGAACCCTGCCACTCATTTAATACTCTGCACAGGCCTCTTTATATCTGCTTTTACACCAGGACTTTTAAGATTCCTGGAACGTGTCTCAGGGTTCTTGGAATCTCTGAAAACATGCACACAGTTACACCCCATGGGCACTGAAATTGTCTGTTAACTCTCTGGGCCCTCTGATCACAACATCATCCCTTGGGAACTCAACATTGTTCCCATCAAGGGTCAATCCAACAACAAATGTGCTTGCTGTTCTCTGGCTTTAAAAATACCCTTGATTTCTACCCCCAACCATTTTCCAATATGACTGTGACTACAACCTCCTAGTCTTCTAGCTATCTTATTCCCTCCAAGCCTGACCTCTGACTACATAATCATCCTGTTTCTTCCTCCTGCATCACACCCATTTTGGCTTTACTTACTTATTTTTCAAGCCCTACAATTCAGCTTTGATTTGATTCCCCACCTCATCATTCCCTCAAGGTGGAACAGCCCCCAAAACTCAGAATAAATTGCCCATTTACCTTTTCCACTCTAACGCTGCACAACTTCCATTGTACAATCAATTCTCATCATTTGCACTACTTATGTTCTATAAAGTCTCTGCAACAACTGAATTGGAGAGTAATAAACCATTGCTTTCAGGGGAAATACAGGGTTAAGTTCCTGGAGGTCTGTGGCCACAGTGTTTTCATCAATTGATTAATATTTAATCTTGGGGTGTCTGGGTGGCTCAGTCAGTTGAGCATGTGACTCTTGATTTTGGCTCAGGGCATGATTCCAGGGTCATGGGATCGAGCCCACCGTCGGGCTGTGTACTTAGTGTGGAGCCTGCTTAAGATTCTCTCTCTCTCTCTCTCTCTCTCTCTCTCTCTCTGCCCCTCTGCCCACTCAGGCACACACACTCACTCTCTAAAATAATTTTAAAAAGATACTTATGTAAATATATATACATATATGTATATAATATACATGTATTATTGCTTCATTAACATTGAAATCACAGCCAACAGCACTACAACTCATGCCTGAATGAAGCTTACCTAACATATATATGGTCTCTATATGCACAATACATCACTGCCTTCCTGCCTTAGGAACACTAGACAGCACTTCAGCCCAATACTTTGGGGTCATTTTAAATGGCAAAATCACCAACAAAAAGCACAAAGATACAAAACAAAAACAAAATCCAACCAAACAAAAAACCCAACCTCAACACTAAATAGACTGAAAAAAGAAAACAAAAACAAAAACAAAAAACTGGTTTACAGTATGAGAGCTGATATAAGAAGGTTGTCCTGGGGCGCCTGGGTGGCTCAGTCAGTTAAGCGTCCGACTTTGGCTCAGGTCACGATCTCGCGGTTTTTGAGTTCGAACCCTGCATCAGGCTCTGTGCTAACAGCTCAGACCCTGGAGCCTGCTTCGGATTCTGTGTCTCCCTCTCTCTCTGTTCCTCCCCCACTCATGCTCAGTCTCGGTCTCTCAATAATAAACATTAAAAAAAAAAAAAAAAAAAAAAAAAAAGGCTGTCCTGCCAGACCTGGGCTCAGAATATGCACATCAGGTGACTCCAATATTTGCTACTCTGTGGATGTCCCTGAATGACCATAAAAACATCACAAATATTGACTTTGGGGTTATAAACAAATTTTAAATTTTAATGAATAGGCGAACTTACAAAGCTAGAATCCATGAATAATGAAGATGGACTGTAGTTAGTACCTGATAGGGTTTTTGTGGTGATTTCCTCTGCTACACTGAAACCTCCCTGAGAGCAGATCATGTCTCAATCTTCCATTTGTTCCCAGAAATTAGCACAGTGCTTGGCATACAGAAGCCACTTAACCACATGCACCTTTGCCTCCTATGAGAAAAAGCTTTGCTTTTTCTAGTCTAGGGGAAAGACTAGATAGACCCTGGTCTCTGAGTCTCACTGTCTCTCACCTGCTCAGGGACACTGCCTCCACCACCTCTTACCTATCCCAGCCCTTAATAATGCACTCAAAATTATCAATTTATATAACCTTCACCCTTTATTCTATACAAGGCAGAGAAGGTGTGGGAAATGAAACACACATGGTCATTACTGACGGCATACATTGACAGTTGGGCAGGCATTACCCTCTAAGCCTGTGGAAAGCAATGACATTCCAAAAGAGAATTTCCTGCATTTAGACACTGGCCAGCTGTGACTAGTAACATTCCTACTATCACAAACATACCAACATGAAAACTTCTTAAAGGTTCTCAATGCAGAAACAAAAACAAAAATGAAACAAAAAATATCTAAAGCCTGGAGTATTTGTGAACACAAAAAGAAAGAATGAAGTTACAGAGCCATGTAGAAACAATACTGGAAAGACAACAAGAATAAAAAAATTATGAGCTCAAATATGAGAACAACATATATATTTAGCATTTAACTATATGGGAAGATAAAAACCTAAGAAAGTGCTAACTGGGGGGGGAAACTGAAAAATCAAGGCATCTACCAAGCTTAGAGACTTTAGTCACTTAACAAGCATTAAGCACTTTTGTAAGGCCTCCTTGCCTCTACCGTGGTACCCTGTTAGGTCCTATTACACGTTACAATGGAACAGGATGAAATAAACTCTCAGGAACTGAACTGCTCAGGGCAGGGATGTGTCTTACTCATTTCTGTATTCTACCAATTCATTATATCTGAAATATCAAAGATGTTCAATAGAAGTTTTTGAAGATTTATTGTATAGGGTCTACAAATCCATTCAATAACTTTAGAGTTCAGAGTACAAATCAGAAACATTATAAAGTGTGGTCAGAATACATGGCTTTCCTACAAAAATCAAGTTAACCTATAATACAGCCATTATTCTAATAAATAAGTGAACTGTTCTTCATAACAACATCTTTAACATCTTAACCAAGGGAAAATGCCTTCCAAGTGGTAAGAGGCTGCTATTTTACACAGACACACCTAGATACATACACACACACACACACACACACACACACATACACACACACACACACACACACACCCCAATCCTGCTCTTAGGGGCTATGCGGGGAAGGAAGGATGGCAGGAGAGTGCTCAAAAACCAAGAGGATAAGGAGTAGTTGTTGTTGCAGGAAAGTATAGCTTTAAGAAGAATAATATGAAGTGGTGTAGACACCATGAATGCATCACAGTCCCCTCTTGGTCTGAGAAACAGACTAGTTCAATGAGGAAGCATCACTTCCTCATGTGGAGAAACACTGCTCTAATGTTTTCTGACTTTGCACAGAAATAAGGAACCGGGTGCCTGGGTGGCTCAGTCAGTTAAGCTTTCAAGTCTTGATTTTGACTCAGGTCATGATCCTGCAGTTCGTGAGTTTGAGCCCCAAATCAGGTTTCACACTGAAAGCACATGGAACCTGCTTGGGATTCATTCTCTCTCTCTCTCTCTCTCTCTCTCTCTCTCTCTCTCTCTCCCTCCCTCCCCTGTGCTCGCTTGTGCTCGCTCTCTCTCTCAAAATAAATAAATAAACATTAAGAAAAAAAGAAAGAAAGAAAGAACGAACGAACCAATGACAAGGGGTGACTGGAGATGGGGAAAGGTCTAGTAAGCCTGGGCAGAGGTTACAGTGCTCTCATCTCTTATTGGTAGACAATGGTAACACCAGCAGAAGCACAGATAAATATACCTAATTAACTTCCTGGTTGGAGCCATAGAAATGCTCTGAAATTTTTCACAAATTTCCCTGGATAGCAATCAAGTCAAAGGTCACACTCAGTAGAAGACAGTATAACAAGTGGTTCTTTACTTACTTAGCTAACACAACTGAGCCACTCTATGAGCCTAGCACAGTACTTTGCTCTCACTACTTCATCTAATTGAGACTCTATTTCTGTTTTTAGATGGAAAAAGTGAGATAGAAAGTAATTTGTCCAAAATTGCACAGCTAGTAAGCAGAAGAGGTGGAGTTCAAACCTGACACATATATATACTACCATGCATCCTTCTTTGCTTTCTTTGGAAAGAATAAAAGGCTATATAATAAACTGTAAATACTACACACATATATATACATTGGCTGCATATAGAAAGTGATTAGAACAGTGCCTGTACATAGTCTGTGCTCACTAAATCGTATTATTATCCTTATTCTATCATGGCAGATAAGACATAGGAAGGCAAGAACAAACAAGAAATGGAACTTGTTTTTCAAATTACACTGTTGTGAAAGTCCAGTTTGGAGTTAACCTTTGCTTTTTACTACTGTCCCTTGAAAATACAAAAGTTTACAGCAGTTAATTGTTAGTCTCATTCTCCAAGTACTCCAAATTTTTAATGGCATTAATCAAAAGAATCACAGCAGCATAGCAAACCCCTTCTTCCTTCTTCCTTTTCCCCTAAGTAAGGCATTATTTTCACCTGGAACACCCTACCATCAGGGGATCTGCCATGACCATGCCAGATGACTACCACCCCTAGAGTAAAAAAAAATCTGTTACTTTCAGCCAGAAGCTATTTTACTCTTACATAAGCTTTTCCTTTTACATTGTTTTTATTCTTGACTATAAAGACAGAGCTAGTAAGGAGGAAAAGTTAAGTGGCTACATTATGGCCATAGGCACACCTGATTGCCAACAAAAGCTGAATGCCGGGAAATCCTGTGATTTCCAGGGAGGCTGTAACAATTATTAGATTAAATCCAGATTGTGGTCAACATCAATCGGGTGTTCCTCATGAGTCTAGCCTGTTCTCTGTGGAACCCACTTTAACGTTTTTTAACGAACACAGCAACCTTTCAGGAGGCCTGTCCTTATATTCAGCCTCTTCTGTCACAGAATAAACTACACTAAAGCAATAATGTGTTACAACTCCAAAAGCTTCCATAATGAAGCCAAAGCTAAACTAGAAGATGATCGTTTCTATCACCTCCCTTGTCCTAAAATTACCCACATCAAAAGTTCCAAATAAAAGCTTAAAAGGTCTCCACTAAAGGAAAGGAAAGCTGAGGTCAAAGACGTTAAGCTTACGACATAAGGTGACACAGCCTTGCTTATTTATGTATTCAAACATTTCCCAAGTGCCTATATTAAGTGCCAAGAGCTGTATCCCAAAGTGAATAATACAAAGATGGCATGGTTGGGGCACCTGGGTGGCTCAGTTAAGCATCCAGCTCTTGACTTCGGGTCAGGTCATGATCTCACCGTTTGTGGGTTGATGCTCCACGTTGGGCTCTGTGCCGACAGCTCAGAGCCTGCTTGGGATTCTCTGTCTCCCTCTCTCTGCCCCTCTCTCACTTGTGTGCTCTGCTTCTCTCTCTCTCTCTCTCTCCAAATAAATAAATAAACTTAAAAAAAAGAAAAACAAAGATGGCATGGTCATCCCTCGCCCTAAAGTAGAGAGGGAGGGGTGTGCATAGGCAACTCCAGTCCAGCAGGTAGGGTGCAAAGTGCAATGATGAATATGAGAAAGAGCAGGAGGTACATATACCTAGGCCACTGGAGAGCCGGGCATTATCAGCACAGGCTTCCAGATATCAGCACATACTAAGTGCCAGGCATTGCTCTCACATCGCAAAAGCAAACCCATTTAAATCTCACAAACATGCCATGAGGTGGTTACTACTATTCCCAATGTACCAAAGAGCAGCACAGTACAGAGCTGTTCAGTAACTGATTCAAGATCTCACAGCTCTTAAGTGATGGTGTCAGGACTGGAAACGTGAATTCTGGTTCCAAAGCCCATACCCACTCGTAACCACCACACTAGGTAGGAGTCAGTAGGTTAGGTAGAATGGAGGAAGTGAGTTCCAGGCAAAGCCATCTTTATAAAGGGAAAGCTCAAAGCTTTTTGAGGAACTGAGACAAGTTCACTTTGACTGGTGTTAAGTGTGAGGGGAAGAGCAAAGAGAAACGAGACAGGGCCAGCCATGTGAAGGAGCTTAAAGGTATCTTTAAGAGTTAAAGGTTATAGCTCTGAGCACCTCAATACCAAAATCTAATGAAAATAACACAAAGGTTCAGCACACAAAAGAACACAAGGGGTGCCTGGGTGGCTCAGTCAGCTGAGCATCCAACTTCGGCTCAGGTCATGATCTCCTGGTTCGCGAGTTCAAGCCCCACATTGGGCTTTGTGCCGACAGCGTGGAGCCCGCTATGGATTCTCCGTCTCCCTCTCTTTCTGCTCCTCCTTTACTTGTGCTCGCTTGTTCTCTCTCTTTTAAAAATAAACATTAAGAAAAAAAGAATACAAAAAAAAAAGAATGCAGATTTATGATCATTAAAAATAAAAAAAGATGCATTTTAGTTACAAATTCATAGCAGCTTTTATTAAAGTACAAAACAAAGGAACTTGCCATACTTATAGGACTAAAAATTGGCTGAGGCCCAATGCCTCAGGTCTGTGTTCCAGATCTGGCCATATCCATTCCAGCAACTATCTCTGTGACCTTGGCCAATAAGCCTGTTTTCTATTCTATACAATACAATTGCTTTGGAAAATAAAACCCATGGAAATGTGAACTATTACAGTTAAGTCCATCTTATCAATTACCCTTTCTCTGAAATACTGGTCTTTAATACACAGCAGCACATTCAACCGATATACATCTCTCCCCACAATTTTTATAAAAGAAAATCATGGGGAATATGTTTTATTTTTATTTTTTTTAAGTTTATTTATTGAGAGAGAGAGCACATGCATGCGTGTTTCTGAGTGGAGGGAGGAACAAAGAGAGAGAGAGAGAGAGAGAGAAGGAGACAGAGAGAATCCCAAGCAGGCTCTACACTGCCAGTGCAGAGCCCGATGTGGGGCTTGAACTCACAAACCGTGAGATCATGACCTGAGCTGAAATCAAGAGTAGGACACTTAACCAACTGAGCCACCCAGGCACCCCAAAAAATTGGTTTGCATCGCATGCAATTCCTAACTTCAGCCTCCTAATCCTACAGCATGGCTTGTTTCTGCTTTGAAACTATCACCACTACATTGCATGGGCTAAACAGATCTTTCGTTGTCTTTGCCAAGGAAAAGAAATGATTCAATTAAAAGGACCTTTAGCTTATCCTACTCATGGGGGGCAGGGAATATTCCTAACTTTCTCAACAACATCTAAGTACAAGATCCTCCAACGCCTGATGGCCCCCTCCTAGACTACTGGGAGATGACAGCAGCCACCTGGAGTCACAGGTGCTCCTGTCTCAGATATAAAATTCAAATCAAAGACCTGGGGATTAAGAGGAAACTTGGGGCCTTAAAAAGCAATACTCAGAAAATAATCTCTTCCCCTGGTGTTTTCTATCCCTATCCCACTAAGAAATTACCTCATCCAAGCAAATTAAAGTGGCAAATTAAAGGTATAGCATCGATGAAGAAGAAATCACAAAGAATAAATCAGCTCAGGTCTGATCCCAGAGATCAGATTGCAATACCTTTGATTCTGGTTAATCTGTCACTACATCTTTAGGAAACAGGGAGCAAGAAATCTCACAGAATAAAGGTTGCAGAGAGTCGACTATCAGAACCTCTCCTCTTCCCTAACTAAAGTGCAGTCTTTGGAAAATAAAAACCGCTGTCAACTCTTATTACCATTTGAGAATAGGCGTGATTTATGGGTGAAATAAATACTTTCAAGCCCTGGTTGGCCCACTTATTTCAAAACTGATACCCATAAAATTCAAATGGGAGAAATGAACTTCTGATAACCCAGTGAAGTTGTAATAGTATATGGTTTATGTACTAGTAAACTTAGGTTTGGGGTTTGTTTGTTTTTTTAACCATGTCCATGAGAAACCAAAATAAGCATTCCTTTATTCATCTGAATCTCATTTGCCATTAACGTTTTCATGATGTTAACTTCATTAGTAGACAGGTATTTGGCCACTTGTTTTTATGAGGATAAAACAGTGTGAAGCTAGTGGGATATTTATCTTAGACAGAGAACTGGATTAGGACCAGAAAACAAAAGTAGGAATAAACAAACATTTCTCTGGAAGGAGAAGTATAAACAGAGTGGTCTTTCCGTGATGGGTGTGAACACTGAACTGAACATTTTTGTAACTGATATGAGTTACCGAGTGGCCAGGGATAGGGCCATACTTATAAATGGCACTATACATTTTCACCAGGAAAATGCCCAACTAAAGGGAACACACAGAAGATCTTTCGGGGTCCTTTGAACAAACAGATAAGTAAATGCCAAATGAATTTTGATTTGGACAAAAGTCTGGTCAGTTTAGGTAAAGGTGGTGTTCAAGCTATTCTTATGATAGACCAAATCTCTAAAAAAAGGATATCCTTACTAGAATATGTCATACATTTCTTGGCAGTGAACCTCAGAAATCTAAAGTGAAACTTGTATAGAAAAAAATAAAATGATCTATAGAGAAGTCTCAGGTTAAAAAAAATTACATCACCTGGCAGCTGAAAAGTAATTACAAAAAGGGGGTAAACAAAATAAATGGGATAAACACACTTGCTGGTTAATTCTGAAATACAAGCACTAAGAGATATTCTTAAAGCTTCCAAGAGAAAAATTTATACAAAAATTTTAAAAGGAATTCTAGATAACAACTAATAAATTTATATTTCTCTAACTAGAGGTACTGGCTGAAAATAAAGAGGTTTAAATAAGTATATTTAAATATTTACTGAGCTCCTATTAATGGACTCGGTGCTATGCTATGCACTGCAGGAACATACGTATAATGTTCCCTGCACTTAAGGTATAATCTGGTAGTGCTTGGACAATTAAAAAACAAAACAAAACAAAACAAAACAAAAAACCAGCTAGTAGAATGCGGTAAGTGCCATAAAAAAAAAAAAACAAAAAAAACAAAAAAAAACAAAACTTGAAGTTTAAGAGTTCAGAGGGCGCACCTGTTTGAGGCAGTCCACAAAGACAATCCCAGAGGTGGCATCTGAACGGAGTTTGAAAGAGCAAATAGAATTGTGACAGAAGTAATCTTGGGGAAGTGAATAGAAAAAGAAAAGTCTTAAGAACAAAATATGGGTTTCCTGGTCCCCCTGGCAAATACTGGCTTAGTATCTGCCCTAATAACTACTGCCTCAAGAACAGCACTGTTTGTGGAGTATCCAACTGCACCTCAAATTCAGCATGTGCAAATCAAACGTATATACTCTCTTTTTAGAAGTAATTTCTCCTTACAGCTGTCCTATTGCCATTCACCCAGGTTACTCAGGCTCAAAACCTTCAAGTTATTTTATATATTACTACTTTTTTTTTTTTTTTTTTTTTTTTAGTAAGCTCTACACCCAACACAGGGCTCGAATATACAACCCCAAGATCATGGGTCTCATGCTCTTCCGAATGAGCCAGCCAGGCGCCACAATATTACTATTTTTTAAAAATTATTTATTCTCTTCGTTTACAATTCACTCTCCCTCTTTCATATCCCAATCAGTTTTTCCTCTAAAATATGCCTCATATACATTCCTCCCTGCATACCAGTTAGGTCCTCAAAGAAACTACATTCAGAGAAAGCAATGGAAGACATATAAGCCCTTAATTACTTGCTAAGCTTTGATGCCAAATCTCACCCTTAAATCCTAGTAAGCTGGGCTGGGCCAGACTCTGGAACTGGATGGGACCAGATGGAGAATTCTAGCTATCAGGATTTTAGGCCACCCAGAGCCTAAACCAATGCAGGTCAAATGAGCTTCTCCTCTGCCCCCAAAAGGTCACAGAGGAACTAATCTGATGGTGAAGAAAAACCCTCACTGGGAATTCCAGCCAGCAAGGAAAAGAAAAGAAAGAAAAAAAGAAAAGAAATATAAAAACTCCTTGCTGCACTTCTTAGGGCAGAGTTGGGCAAGGCCCCATATCCCAAATATTTCTAGGATGGGAAGAAAAGGGGAGTCTCCTAAACAAAGAGGTGATAACTGATGGATGAATAATACTTTAGGATTTGTTATGAAGGAGAAGAGAGACCCTGTTATTTTCTCCTTGCGGATTACTGTGTCCCTCCTCCACTAAAAGTATCTCTGAGGTACTAGAGACCTAGTGCCTTACACATAAAGGTTTCTAAAATAAAAGGAAGGAGAACAGGTCTGACATCATGGCAATACTTTAATCCAAGGTAAATTACCTACTTACTATGGTCTGCTGATTGGACCACAACAATTCTGGCAATCAGGATGCCTGGGTGGCTCAGTTGGTTAAGCATCCAACTTCGGCTCAGGTTCTCAGTTCATGGGTTCGAGCCCCGTGTTGGCCTCTGTGCTGACAGCTCAGAGTCTGGAGCCTGGAGCCTGCTTAGGATCCTGTCTCCCTCTTCTCTCTGCCCCTCCCCCACTCATGCTCTGTCTGTCTCTCTCAAAAGTAAACATTAAAAAAACAATTCTGACAATCAAGTGCCAATTATGACACAATTCTGAAAAGAATCTTCCTCTTAAACAACTACTTCACATGCTAGTAGGTCAAGGCAAGCTCAAGAGAACTCACATAGCTACTGTTGCGTTCAACACAATATTGACTTTAACGGTCCAAGCTGTAAAACTCAATACTCGGAATAATCCAAAGAGCAGTACAGCACGGTAATCAGGTGGAAGATCAAAGTCCAGCACACCCTGGACTTGAAGGAGGGAAGACTGGAAGAAGGAAGACACAATGACGAACAAATTATGAAGTGCTGAGTTTGCGCCTACTGGAACTAGGCTGCTTTTTAATAGCTTTATTTGGAACGAGCAGAGGTTGCACACTTCTCTTGGCACATTATCTAAACTAGTACTGCATGAAATTATTAGGGGCAGTACTTGGCACTTCATAAGATTACTGGACAATTAAAAGCTTTTCCTTTTTCTTGTTTCCTCATTTTCCCATTCCCAGCACCCCCCTTTCCATTTGTAAAAAATGTGACTTATCATGAGTAACTGAGCTAGTCTTCAAACACACACTCCTCTCCTGGGTGTAAATCTGGAATTTTAGGACACGGCCAAAACTGGCTTTTCACCAATGACTGGAAAATTAATCAACACAAGAAGCAGAACTATCAGGAAACTACTTAAAAGAAAAAAAGAGGTCCTGAGATACAAAAAGAGATATCTGGGGCTGGAGAGAGAGATGAACAAGCTGAGCACAGAGGATTTTTAGGGCAGTGAAAATATTCTGTGTGATATTATAAGGATGGATACATGCCATTATGCACTTGTCCAAACTCACAGAAGCTAAAATACCAACAGTGAACCCTAAAGTGAACTACAGACTTTGGGTGAATATAATGGGTCAGTGTAGGTTCATCCTTGGCAACAAATGTACTACACCGATGACAATAATGAAGGAGGCTATGCGTGCGTGAGAGCAGGGGCTGCATGGGAAATCTCTGTACCTACCCCTCAATTTTATTTAAATCTAAAACTGCTCTAAACCACTAAAGTTTTAATAAAACAAAAAAACAAAAAGCAAAACCCAGATAACTATATCTGATAGGTTTACCAAGCATGGGTTCTGTCACAGGCTGGGAAGAAAGTCATAAAAGGTGGGAGCATGATGCTACTGGCTTGTGTTAAGGCTTTTCCCTTTGGAGATGAGAGGTCTGGGACTGGGGGAGAGAGGGAAGACTAAGAAATACAGATAAGTTCTGCTTGCTGATATCATACACAGTAAAACTGCACTAACTTGGATCCCAGCACCAAAAGTTAGGTTAAGGTCCCTGTGCTGAGCAACACGCTTCACCAATCCATTACTCAAAATTGTAGTGGCTCCCCGAATGCCTTCAAAGAAGGAACTCCACTTTTTGATGACGACAAGCTACCTGCTATCTCCCTACAGTCTGGAGATGCTCAAGAGATGGGATTAATACAGGGAAGTAGCTAGAGAAACTGGGGGGAGAGACATTATATTTAAGTCTCTTGAGAGTTCCGAGAGCTGCCATTTATCGAATGCCTGATAGGTACCAAGCACTGTGTAACACAACTGACATATATTTAGTCCTCATAACAACCTTACATGAAAAGCGATTTTACATCCATTTTACAGTTGAAAAAATTTCAAGAGAGGATGATGTGGCATACCTTGAAAGTGGGGGAGCCAGGTTTGAACACAAGAAATGCAGACCCATAACAAAGTCCCTACACTTTCTATAACCTTCAAGGTATACACAATCTATAACCTTCAAGGTATAGATTGAAGACCCCTCATCGTCTCTTTGGGATACTTAAATTTACACTGAAAATTAATAATGCTTTCAAGGCCCTGCACAATCTGGTCCCAATGGATCTTGCCTCACTGGAGCATTCTTATTTCAAAACAAAAAAACAAAAAAACACACAAAAAAACAAACAGTTCATTCATTAATCCAGGAACACTTCTAAGATAAATCATCTTCCTCCTCTTCATCTCTTGGAAACTGTTTTCCCATCAGATTTTATCTCCTCTGTAAAGCCTCCCCTAACCAGCTCAGATTAAAGAGCCCTTACTGTTTGCTTTCATCTTAATCTGACACTGGATATTTGGCCCAGGAGTCCACTGCTTCTCATATTATCACTTAGCTTTTTACACTTAATATCTATTACTTGCCACAATTAAAATGGGAAGCCCCCCCTCCCCCGGGGCCCCGGGGCCCCGGGGTGGCTCAGTTGATTAAACGTTTGACTTCAGCTCAGAATCTGGATCTGAGAGAGCAGTTTGGGCATTTACATCTTTCTAGATGACTTTAATGTCCAGCCAGATTTAAGAACCACAGGGTTTGGGGTGCCTGGATGGCTCAGTCAGTGGAGTGTCTGCCTCTTGGTTCAGGCTCATGTCATGATCTCACAGTTCTTGAGTTCAAGCCCCACAGCTCTGCGCTGACAGTGCAGAACCTGCTAGGGATTCTCTCTCTGCTTCTTTTTCTGCCCCTCACCTGCTCATTCTGTCTCTCAAAACAAATAAATAAACTTAAAAAAAACAGAACCATGGGGACTAACTAAAGTACTGATACATGCATTTATTCAATGGAACAGGAGGTAACTCATCAGCAAAACGCAGAACAGTATACAGGCAACTACCATTTTGCATGAACGAAAAGAGAGTATTTTTTTTCTTATATTTGCATTGAATATTTCTGAAAGGATATAAAAGAAACTGTTACAATAATGGTAGCCTCTGGAAAGAGCGATCAGGGGTGTGAAGTGAGAAGTTTATACTTCAATGTGTATCGTTTTATATTGTCTCATTTTTCTTCATCAGGTGCATTTAAAATTCATAATCTTGAACAAAGTCAAATCATAATTTATAGACAATTTTCAGGAACACACGGCACTAAGAAATGTATCGAATCCCACAGCAGGGGCCAGGCAGCAATATTCACGGGGTTTCTGTGGAGACCCTCACACTGAGAAAGAACCAAGAGGCTACCAGGGGTCCTTCTTCACCCTTTGGGCAGAGACAGTAGTTCCTGCTCTTCGACCTCCTTCTGCCCTAGCAACTAACTTATTCAGTGTACCATTCTAAAGCAAATAGTCATTGCCTGTTATGCTTGGGAAAAGTGTTTACTCATAGCTCACTTCCTCACACAGCATAGGTCATCTTTATACATCAGTCTGGGTTAAGAGCTTCTTAAAGAACATGTCAGATTTCTACCCATTTTTAAGTTAGCTTCTCAAATGGAAAGCAGAAATAATTCCACCTTTTCTTTAAAGTACTCACTTCATGGAACATGCACACAGTTCCTGTAGGGTTCAAAATACCAATATTGTTTTTATAATTAAGTGTGCTATATCATAAACATGAAAAAAACAATGAGTGAAGTTCATCATATAATGTATTTCAGTTCTACCAAACCACACAAGAATTCAAATAAATCTAAAAAGTATAGAACAGAGTTTTACATTTTATCAACATGGCTAATAATTTGAGAGGTTCATAATACATAATACTTTTTCAATAGTTTACTTTCAACAGCTACGAGATTTTATAACTGGGTCTCAGACATATTACTTAGGTGTCTTTTTAGTTTACTTGGGTGTGTGTGTGTGTGTTTGCTGTTTTTTTGTTTTTTGAAGAGAAGACAGTTCCCTTTAGAATATTTATCCTATGATGTTGACACCAGAAAATTTTTCATATAATTACTGGGAAGAAAGAAATTGACTTGTATAAAATAAGATTCCTTTAAGCAATGCCACAATGCATGCCAGAAACATAAAGAAAGAAGTTCCCTACAAAAAAAGCACTATTATTTCAAGAGATCCGATTCTGGAATACCAGAGAATCTTTAAGGATTGTCAGTTTTCAAAACTCTTAAATACATTCATTCATTCAACAGCTATTTATTAAATGCAACCATTTCGCACTACATTAAGCACTACAGACACAATGACAGGGCTAGGATTTAGAAGAACTCCCATATCGGTGCTCTAACCATAGCATGTACACTTCCTTGTTTCATTCAATTACTTCAAATATATGCTTTAAAGTGGGAAATTTAGGGGAACCTGAGTGGCCCAGTCAGTTAAGCATCTGACTCTTGGTTTCGGCTCAGGCCATGATCTCATGGTTCAGGAGTTCGAGCCCCACATCAGGCTCTGTGCTGATGAAGATTCTCTCCCTCTTGCTCTCCCTGTCTCTCTCTCAAAATAAGTAAACTTTAAAAAAATCACAAATAAATAAAGTGGGAAATTTACAGGATCTTATTACTATTTCTCCATCATATTTTATAAAAGACTTGGGTAAATAAGGACAATTAAGAGGTAACTGATAACACACAATTTTTTTTTCTATAACCCTAATGGTTTCAAACGTAAGAAAAAAGAAAATGTCCAATCTTCAGGATACACCAGGGAGAGAGAGTTGGCAGTATGAAGTATTTATAAGGTGTTAAAAGGCAGAACAGATTAGACTGGTGATTTTGTTGCCTCTTCCTAACACATCTTAAATCAACACCTGTTTCATCTCTCCAGGAACGTGCAGGTTAACATCTAACTTGTCTTCAACTTGTGAAGAAATAGGGTTGCCATGACAACTGAATGAAACGTTTAGTTAGCATAATTTATCCAATGAAATGCAAAAATCCACTTGAGCAACTTAACTGATACATGTGTACTTGTAAGCCAATTCTTTTTTTCTGTTTGTCAAACTGTTAGATTAAATGTTAATCTATTCTCTGGAAATTTTCAGGGACAAAACATTAAATACACACACACACACATACTTTTTTGTTAGAGTAGGCTACAAATAAATAAAATTCAACGGTAACTGACCATTAAATCTTGGCAGTACTGCACTTAGAATTACATTCAGTATTACAGGGTCTCAAGTACCCTAAATCAAGGAAAAGCAGACACTTGTAAGTTTATTTCTTGCTATGTTAAATTGTCAAGTAAATTCATGTACCTGTTCAATTTCTACTTATGTCTATTATACAACGTAACCCAGGGTGTATTCAAATACGTGGACTATCAATTTTCTTAGAAAAAAATATTTCCATCATAAACACACAGAGTTTAAGCTGTTCACATGTGCTACATAATCATTAACTTCCAACGTGCAACTAACCTTGCTGGAAACTAGACTGAAGTCCCCACCAGATATGTAGGTTCTCAATCTGTCCCCCTCAGCTTTCTGGAGATAAATTTCTACTGCACCCATGCATACTTTCACTTAGGGACCTTGCATGAATTGGTTGTCATTTTCAATTAGACATCACTGAATAATCAAACACCAGTGATCACTTATTTAAAGATGTATTCTAGGGGCGCCTGGGTGGCTCAGTCGGTTGAGTGTCTGACTTCGGCTCAGGTCATAATTTCACAGCTCGTGAGTTCGAGCCCCATGTCGGGCTCTGTGTTGACAGCTCAGAGCCTGGAGTCTGCTTTGGATTCTGTGTCCCTCTCTCTCTCTCTGCCCCTCCCTCGCTCATGCTCTGTCTCTCTCTCTCTCTCTCTCAAGAATAAGTAAAACATTAAAAAAAAAATTAAAAAAAATAAAAATGTATTCTAGCAAGTACAGAAAAGTCCTCATTTATGACTTAAAAAAGTCAGGTGTGGTGATAAGGTCAGCTTTATTAAGCAGTATACATATCTCTTTACAACACTATGCTGGGCACAAATTCTAGAGTACAAGCAAGAATACGGGGACAAATAACTAGAAAAATATTCTAAATATATATAAATGAAAGGCATACAGTTAAGGAGAAAGCAATATGGTAATCAGGGATCCAGATTATCCATGCTAATACCAAAATCTTAGGTAACAGAAAGAACACTCTGCTATACAACACTTACCCACAACGTTACAGTATTAATGAATGCATTTATTGCATTTAATGTATTGCATTATTTTGGCACAAACAGAAAATGCAATAAGAAAAAAAAATATGTAGCATGGTGTGTGAGAAGGCACATTGTCCTTTTCAGAAGTCCATTATAAAGGCAGCTGGACAGATTCTGGCTAAACACAAGTGGGATGCCAGCCCATCTCCTTCCATCCCCATCCCACCCTCCCATTCAAGCACTGGTTACAAAAGTGCCTGTGTGGCCCTGAGAAGTGAGTCATGGATGTTCCATTTACAGACGGGGTGGAGTTGAGGGAAATCACTATTACATGCCCAGTTAGCTGGAAAAGTCCATCCTGTTTTTCCTCTTTTACATAATAATCATTTTTCACAAACCTGAGATAAAGAATACTTGGTAAGTAGGAACTCACCAAATATTTCAGCAAAAGGGAAAGACATACTACTTTTACAGCCAAGGACATGACCTCATAGTGCAGTCCTAACAATTCACACTAGGCAAGGGACTCGTACAATCAGGATAAAACATTTGTTCCTTTTCGCCCACACCAAGAAAAACAGTGGCTGGAGAAATCAGCACAGTGCCAGTTTCCAAATCAGATTCACCCACCAGGAGTTCACACAGACAGCCAAAGCATTTCATGAGCGCAAAGACAATCTTTTACAACTTCCTTTGCCAAGGAAACAAAACAGCAAAGTGGCTTCCTTACACTGACCTCACAAGTAAGCCACGAGAAACACAACCTTAAGCCACAATGACAAAAATCAACGCTCTCTTTAGATCTATACTCTTTGCATTACAACACCACATGCCTGGCCCATCTTTCAATACCATGTACTAAGCCAAATGACAATGTGTAACATGACCAATTCACATTTCAGAACTTAAAATTATAATACATATCTTAGCTTTAAAGATATCTGATCCCAGCCCCTTAACTTCTCCAAGTTCTCCCACATCTAGAAGGTTGTGACACTTTTTTCTAAACACGTTTCAAATAAATCTTAATTAGAGCTCTCTCTCAGTCACCAACTGAAGACCTGCAGGCAGTTCCTAACCTCCGTTCTGATGAAGATTACAGTGGGCTCTGAAGCGTGGGGGAAGCAGTGACCCTGCCCAACTAGTAAAAATTTTGCACATGTATACTGCCTACAGTTATCAATACCAACAATTAAATTGGCCTCCTGAGGCTTGTAATGGACTGAGGTTTTAAGCACATTAAAATTCACTGCATATTACTTTTAATAACAGGAACTACCAGTTATTTTAATGAAGAGGAAAACTTCTACAAAGAGTTTTTATTCAAATCAGGCTTCTCCACAAATATTATCCTTACCCTCCCCACACACCTCCACCTCACAGTGTAAAATACTCAAAGGCATTCAACATTTAAAATAATTGAAACCACAAAAGCCACACAAATTCATCAGAGCAAAATCCAACAAAAAATCCTACACAGAAGAGTAAAGTTAAATTTTCAGCCACCCCTTTTGGCAGCCACCGGCTGGTGTGCAGGGCTGCTCTCTTCCCTACATGCAGCATCAATCACATTCCTATTTTTAAAAACTATCCCTGTAAGTTTGTATCTTGCTTTTGCTTTTTATACTGAGAACTCCTTTCTGCGTGTATACATATACGTATACGTGTGCATGTATATGTGTACACACACATGCATGCACACACACACACACACACACACACAAAACAATGATTTGGCTGCTGCAGAGTATCATCCATTGTGCAACGGTATCATTCTGCCTAACAATATTCCCCCTTCAGCTAAATAAGATTTTTTTCTTGATAAGAAAAATAGCATATAATTCTGAAAAACAAATACACCATACTCCTAAAAATATTCCTGAACTCTCAGTCACCTCTATCCAGGTCTGAGTTACAGCCTGCTGTGTGTCTTTAACACTCCTCTGAAACTTGGGTTTCTATGTCACCACTAACAATGTCAAGGTAAAAAAAAAAAAAAAAGTAAATAAAAACGTCACTTCAGTTCTATCTCAAGTCTCTGAAAAATGGTTTAATTTTAATAAAAGCCTGAATGTGAATAATACTCAACTCCATGACTTAAAAGGCTCCTTGGTAATACTTAAAATCAGTTTGCACCACATTTGATTATTTTGAAAAAGATTTTCAAACTCATTATATTACCTCTGTACCACCTATGTAATCCTATGACATAGGACTGGTGCTGTGACTTTACAAATGATAAAACTGAGAACCAGAGAAATCAAGAGACTTGTTCAGGCCCATGTCGACATGGTGACTGAGGCAAGACTAAATCAATGATCTCCTCCATTTGTCTTCCAAGTGCTTTTAACAGAGCCCACTGCATTAGCTGGAACAGTCCCTTCTTTACCTCTGCCAAAAATCTCTAACAGCCCCCAACGGTGTACGGCATGTTTCAGGACAAGGAGATAGGATGTAAAGAGTATGCCAATAAATCCAAAATAGCAGGCAAGGAAACTTCCAGGAAGACTTTTAGAAAGTAGAAAAAAAAGAAATCAAAAGTGCTATTTGTCCCATGTGTGTCACATGTCTTAGGTTATAGGCATTAAAAATGAGTGCAGTGGAACTACACTGAGTTTTCTCCAGAATATTCTCCCTACTTCAGAAAAATCTCATTAGAAATGCATATATCCTGGGAGCTGGCAGTGGGCGGGGAGGAAGCCCTTCTGTGTAATTTCCCTCTGTCCAAGAGAAGACTAATTTATACTCCTACCCTCAGTCACACGAAACATGAGAACAGTGAGTTCTTAATGCCTTACTTAACGTAAAGATTTACTCTTTATCAGTGTTTCAATGATCTTCTTGTTATAGTGTCCAATGTGTACTTTGCTGTTTATTTCTCTTGGCAAATAATCTGTGTCCTGTGTCATGAGTGTCCTACCTTGATTTGTACAGGTGGAGCCAAAGCCACAAGCACATGGGCATCAGATGTTATTTGATAATGATAAGTGGATTAAATTATACTTATACTAACCCTGTAACAGATTACTTAAATTTGTTCTAACAGAACAATATGGATTAGTACTAACTAGGCCATTTGGCCTTAGATATTCAGGACTGGAGGGGAGAAAAAATGGAGTCTACTTCTAGCATTTTATAGCTAGCTACCAAACAGCTGAAATGCCTCCACTCATTCCTCATGTCCCAGGTGATATATAAGCTTACTCACTTCATCTAACGGGTCCAAAATAAAATATTTGACAACCTATGAGCTTTTCACCTCTCTGTTGCATATATATTTTAGGTGAAGACTGGTCTACTAATTTAACAGAGACATTGAAAAAAAAAACAAAAACAACACAAACTTTAAAATAAAACCTCCAACCTGAACCAGATATGCAAGTCAATGGGCATACAGGCATACCTTGGCTTTTAAAATTTCCTATATGAACATGCTGATCTCAAATCCAAGGTGACCAGGAACCCAATTTTATTCCTGACTTGAACCTCTAGACACATCACCTCTTTTTGTTCTACTTTAACTTTCTAGAACAAAGAGTTGTTCAAATAAATATTTATGTACCAACTAATTCAAAGTGAAAGCTTTCTGAAGACCAGCAAATAGAGGATACTCTCAAATTTCAAGACCATAATGGAACTTTATAACTTTAAATAGAGCTTACACTTCACAGATACCATAATCATATATTGTTCCTAACTACTTCTCCCAAACATGGAAATTCAATCTCTTTTGATTTCTTTTGTTTTCCTAGAAGTCTCTTTCCTCAAAGCTATGAAAGGGCTTTTGTTGAGATCCCAAATAAAATGCATTTAAGAAGGAACCTTGACTGTGATGATTCCCTTTTTAGATGGAATGCCAGAAAACATGAAGATCTGAAAACGACCTATGATATTAGCTACTTAGATTGGACAGAAAATTTCCTCTTTCATCAACTATAGTGAGTGAAAACCAAGGGGTGAGAGAACAGTAAGAAACCCAGGGAAGTGACTAGGAAGTGCACAAGAGTAAACAGAGTAACATGAAGGGCAAACTTGACAAAAGGCAGAGCTTCAGAGAATTGGAGAAAAGTTTAAAATAACTAGTGAAAGTCCATGACAGAAAGAGAAAAGATATAAAAAGGCTTCCACTGGGGCGCCTGGGTGGCTCAGTTGGTTAAGCTTCCGATTTCAGCTCAGGTTATGATCTCGCGGTTCACGAGTTTGAGTCCTTGTCGGCCTCTGTGCTGACAGCTCAGCGCCTGGAGCCTGCTTCAAATTCTGTGTTTCCCTCTCTCTCTGCCCCTCCCCTGCTCACGCTCTCTCTCTTTCTCAAAAATTAAAATTAAAATTAAAAAAAAAGGCTTCCACAAACTCTAAAACAAACAACAACAAATTAATTAATAAATACAGTTGGATCTTAATTTTACTTAGGCTTTTCTCCAAAATATGTAATAAAAGCTACAAAACTGCCCCAAAAGTCTACCGGATTCCTCAGCAGAATTTCATCCTCAAGATTTACAAGTTACATACTGTATTTAAATGCCCTGAAAAATAAATTCATGTTAGGAATACTAGATTTTTAACCTGAGGGTTTTAGCTTAACTTCTCAAAATCTATTCATATATAAAGTGGATTCCTAAGGGCAGCTAATCCCCTGTATAAGGAAGGCACCCACTTCCCCAAAAAGCACATGCCAGCTCCTATTTCGTAAAATGTGAATAAAATGAAGCACAAGGCAAGAAAAGGAAATTTTCTAGGAGACTTTTCCCAGGAGGGCTATACTGCATCTCAGAGTTACACTAGGTGGAGAGAGCAGGAGGAAAGACTTGCTTGGGTGTCCTTTGTTGATCTGATGTGCGCTGGTTGATTTGTCCCCACCTTCCTGAGTCTGTACAGACATCTGCTAGTTCACTTCTTTTTCCATGATGACCCCTGGCAGGGACACTGCTAAAGGGCCTCATCAAGTGAAACGTTCAGCTGAGAGCTCCAATTCTCCCTACCTATCTCAAAACTGTACCTCAAAAACTTGTAGAAAATCCTAACGAGGTCAAGAAAAAAAAAAAAGTCTTTGGCATACTTTTGTGTTCTTCATTATACACCAATGGGACATCAGAACACTATACTGAAAATGTTCCCACAAAGTGGAAATCAATTTCCCTAATATGGCCAGGCCCTAAATATAGCCACAATTTTTTTGTTCAAAATACACTCAATTAAACTTGTGGATGGAGGAAATGGCGGTGGGCAACTGGGCAGAGAGCACAGGAAACAGTGACAGTGTAACCCCACTATCTCCACCAACATTAAAATGGCTTTAAATGTCCTTGACAAGGGCTGCCAAAGTAAAGACACTGGTAACACACATGCCCTTTTCTCTCCAGGCTTTGTTCCCTTAGTCGAGTCTGGGTTACTTGCAGGGAAGAGAAGAAATTCCATACCCTGGGTCTGAAGTAATTCTACCATTCTGAGAAGGGACACGACATCAGTAGTACTCAAAGTGCTGAACTGAATGGGATTCCCTACTCAAATTATAAGGATTCGGTCGGCCTAAAGGAAACAGGAGAATTTAACTAGGGCAGTTTAAAGTCCTCACGATTTACCTTCCAAATAACACCACACCCACACACACTTCACGAACACAAAATACGGGTATGTAATACTCACAAAACTGCAGCGAGGAGCTATGTTTTTAAATGAACGGAATTCAAGAAAAGCAAACTCTAGAACACAAAACTTAATCCAAAATTTACTCGGAAGTTTCACTTCAAACTCTTAAAAGGTCTATTAATACTGGTTCTGAACTTGTTTAATAATAAACTGCTTCTGCAAGACATTCTGGCCAAAAAGCGGTAGCAGCATGTCACCATTGAAAGTGGATACTCGATTTAAAAATTTGCTGGATAAAACTGGTATAGGTACATGAATAAACTTCCCAACATAAGTGTGCTGAAAGGCAACACCGGGCATCTTAAGTCATCTTCTAAAAGTTAGCTCTCGAACGCAGAATAACGCAGACATTTAAAAAAGTGGATTCTGGGGTCAAACTGCTTGGGTCAAAATGCAGGCTCTGCCGCTGTACTGTGGTGAATCCCGGACACGCTGCTGAAGTTCTCCCGACTTTAAGTCTCCTCATCTGTAAAATGGGAGTTAAAATAGCACCTACCTCACAGGGTTGTTAAAAAAAAATAAATAAATGAAAGAAATCACCATAAAGCATTTAAGATGGTAAGCGCTCAATAAATACTGTCAATTAGTCAAAGGTGTGTGTTCACAAGGTCGGATCTATTAAATACGTGCATCAGCATTGTTAAATCAAAACCTCAGCCATTTCATAAAAGCATTTTACTCCCTCTTTCCATACATCAGGCGGCATCAACCTTCGAAAAGATGTGCAAATTACACACTTTCATTCATCCGTTTGAGAGCTTGTCACACACAACAAGAAGGAAGGAAGATGCCTTTTTCGTGACTGTTGCTCCTTCATAACTTCAAAATACTGTCACGTACACAATAGGTTGGAGCTGCCCTCAAAATGACAGCACACAGCTTTGCAGCGCCCGCAGAGGCGTCCAGGCGGCTCTGCCGGGAAGGGGTTCACCCCAATTCAGGGCGAATCTCCCGTCTGCACAGCCAAGCAAGCGCACGCCTGGGAATCCCAAGGAACACAAGAGAACTCTCTGCAAGGAGGAAGGGACCCTGAGTAGCGGGGAAAGAGAGGGAGGGAGGAAGCGGAGGAAGGGAGGAAAGGACCCTCCCGGTCACAGAGGTTTCGGAGCCACACTCGGATCAGGC
This sequence comes from Panthera uncia, assembly GCF_023721935.1. Taxonomy (NCBI): domain Eukaryota; kingdom Metazoa; phylum Chordata; class Mammalia; order Carnivora; family Felidae; genus Panthera; species Panthera uncia. Next base: position 132,992,115 of record NC_064811.1, on the reverse strand, counting down.
GCGTCCACGATGACAAGCCCGGGACCCGGTGCCGGCGCTGGGCTGCGACGTCCCGGGCGGCCCACTCCCTTCTCCTTCCCTCCCCCGGCGGGTACCGAAGCCAACTCCGGTCCCGCTCCAGCCTCGCCTCGCGGCGCCCCCTCACCTAAACGCGGGTCCTTCCTTGGGAGCCCTGCCCTGGGCAGACGCCGACGCCGAGCTGCCGCCGCTGCCGCTGCCCTTTTTGTTAAAGAGCTTCTGGAGCAGGGTCGGGGCCATGATGCTGCCGCCGCCGCTGCAGCTCCGGCCGTGGCGCTCGGGGGGCCGGC